>NC_062223.1:62443497-62610997 GCF_902686445.1 Sciurus carolinensis
TTTAAAATCCATGAATAATAAGTATGAACTGTACTAAGCCTCTGTGAGCCTTAGTAATGGAACCCCACACATACTACAGATTAAATGAGAGAAGGTATGCAAAACGCTTCCCATGATTCCAGTTAACTCTTTAGATCAAAATAATTGCATTTTCACCATTTACACCTTATCTGCCATTAACCATCCTAGAAAGTAAGTAAATACAGAGGACTGTCCAGTCAAAATATCTTTACCCCCTGGAGCATGAACCCAAACTTCCCAGATTAGCTCAAATAGAAAAGGAGGTGATTTTAATGGATACAAGAGGCAACCTGTTGAGATGCTAAAAGGTAGGGGTCAGCATAGCCAGGCCACTCTGGAATGGGGCTAGAAACAGATCAGATCACATGGCTGCATTCTCTGCCATCTGTGCTTCTCTCTGAGTATTGGTTACATTTTCCTGCTTCTTTCAGCACACAGGTTTCTCTACTTTTCTGGTTTCCTTGCACCCTCATAATTTTAGCTCTTATGTGGTTCTGGCTTTCATAGCAGACTCAGCCGGCTCAGCATGACTGGTGGCACCTATCTTTTTTGCCTGCCTAACACCAGTCTCACACTTCTAGTAAGGGGAACTGGCTTCAGTATTGGCCTGTGAGCCAGGCCTGATCCTTTACTCTCCTTTCTGAGAATTTGATCAGTCTTGGTTATTTTCTATCACATCTGCCATGAGTCTTTTAGCTGCCTCGTGCCTTTTGTTTGTTCAGAACTCCTGTTTATTCCTGATTTCTGCTTACTCATGGAATCTCAATATAGCCTTTTCTCCATGTCTTTCAGGTTCTATTCTCACTGATGATTTTTTTTGGGGGGTGTCTGTCCAGTTCTGATTCTTGAAAGAAAAAATATTATTGACACTATTAATCTACATATATTTATGGAAAACTTTCATACCAGAATACCCTCAAAGCTAACTTCTAGTCTATTGATCAGCTGACCCTACGTAAGAGCCTGCCATTGTTCAACAAGCAGTGAGTAGATTTTTGAGGGGCTGGGACATGCATATTGTTTTGAATTTAATCACCTATGGTCAAGGATTTACGTCAAACCAGTTATTCAGACCCCTCTCTTCCTCTAACACCTTTATGTCCTATCCATGAAGAAATCCTATTAGCTCTACCTTCAAAGTATATTTAGACTGTAATCACTTCTCCCTTTTAAAACTGCTACCACTCATCTCCAAGCAGCACTTTCACCTGCATTTCTCCAGTAGCCTGATAAAAAGTAACCTCCTTCCACCCTGTTATGGTTTGGATGTGTGAGGTGTCCCCAAAAAGCTCATGTGTGAGAAAATGCAAGAAGGCTTAGAGGAGAAGTGATTGGGTTATGAGAGCCCTAACCCAATCAGTGAATTAATCCACTGAAGGGATTAACTGAGTGGTAACTGTATGTGGGTTGGTGTGGCTGGAGGAGGTGGGTCATTGAGGGCATGCTTCTGGGATACATATTTTGTATCTGGCAAGTGGAGTCTCTCTCTCTCTCTCTCTCTCTCTCTCTCTCTCTCTCTCTCTCTCCCTGCTCTCTGATCATCATGTGAGCTGCTTCCCTCTGCCACACTCTTCCGCAGTGATGTCCTGCCTTGCCTTGAGCCCTAAGGAATAGAGCCAGTTGTCTGGATGGAGATCTCTGAAACTGTGAGTCCTCAAATAAACTTTTCCTCCTCTACAATTGTTCTGGTTGAGTCTTTTTGTCACAGCACAAAAAAAGTCGATTTAAAACACACCCATAATCTAGAACCAAAGTGATCTTTTAAAACCTGAGTCATAGAGCTAGGCACAGTAACATTTGCCTGGAATCCCAACTACTGGGGAGCCTGAGGAGGGGAATCACTTAGCCCAGGAGTTCAAGACTAGCCTGGCCAAGTAGCTAGGCCTGAGACAGAAAAAAGAAAGCCATTATTGTCCCCCAAAAGGTACTTTTAAATTTTTTCTTTTATCTTTGACAGTCATGGCTGCCCCTAAATGCTTTGTAGCCAGACATAGCTATTTCAGATGGCTCCTAGCCATTTGACCACTTAGAGACTTTTACTTTGGCTGCAGCAAGCTTCAGTTTCAGGTCCATTTACAGCCTCTCTGGATGACTCTTCCCTTCTATGACTGCTTCAACTATCCCCAATCTGGTTTGCAGAAGCCTCTTCCCTGCTCATGACTAAATAGAAAGTCCATGGTTGACTGGCAGAACACAGCACATATGTGAGCCTACCTTGTCTATATAAGCAGCTAGCCCCATACCCTTATTGGAACTGTGTACAGCCTCCCTTGCAGCACAAGTCCTAATAAAGTCCTAGAGGATAGTTTTATTTTGTCTATTCATGATTTCTATCTCAAGAACAGGCTGAGCAGGTTGCACTAAGAGCTAGAAACATTGAGGGTGCTGGCACTAAAAGAAGCCAGCAGTCAGGGCTGGTAACACTGAGGACAACCAGCAACCAGAGAAAGGCAGGGAACAATAGAGAGCTTCTGGAAGCTGCTAGTTCTGGCTTCTGCAAGAGCTGGAGAGAGCTCCTGAGAGCTGCTAGCTTCCACTGCAAGGAAAGCATCTGGGAGAGCTGCAAGCACAAGGAATTGAGTGTCACTATATTCAAAGCTCAAGGCTGCTAACGCCAACAGCTGAGAGCCGCCAGCCCTCAAGGCTCAGAGTTCCTAACACCAAGGAAACTGCACTTTGCCTATTCATGATTTCTAACTGAATTGAGCAACAGAACTCTCAGCTGATTGGTAACAGATCCTTTCTCAAAAACAAACAGGAAAAAAAAAATCATGAGTCATTTCACGTCATTCATTTGTTTCACATATGACAATGGCTTCCCATTCCACTTGGTAAAATCTAATCTACTAGTCCTTATTATCTCTGACCTCATCTTTACCACTCTCCCTCTTGCTCACTCCACTCCAGCTTACTGGTCTTGCTCTTCAGATATTCCAGGCATGCTCCCCCCATATGGGCTTTCCTTCAGCTGCCTCCTCTGTCTGAAATACACTTTTGTTAGATCTTTGACTAACTCTCATATCTCCTTTAGATCTTAATTCATATCCTGCTTTTTCCAAAAGGCCTGCCAATCAACTTATTTCATTTTACAACTAAAGTAATGAAATCTTTGCTTATTTTGTTCCTTGATAATATTCCGAGGATTTAGAACACTGCCTGGTCCAAGGCAGGCACTGTTTTGTTGAATTGTTCAATTTGTTGAAATAAATTATATTACTTTGTAGAAAGTTAAAACAACAACAACAACAACGAAACCTGGCAGGAACCCTAAGGCTTTCCCTATATAATATAAAATATGTCCTTTCAGGAAATTTATAGAAAACAGGGAAAGTCTCAGACTCTAGAAGTCTCTAAGTTTGGTTCCCAGTACTGGAAAGTAAAAAAGACAAAGTAAAAAAGAAGGAAATAATAGAAGAAATAAACCAGAAATCAGTGAAACTGAAAACAGAATAGGGAAAAATCAGTGAAACAAAGTGTTGGGTCTTTGAAAAGATCGATAGAACTGACAAAATTCTAGCAAGACTGATAACAAAAAGAGAGAAGATACAAATCAGTAATATTAGGAATGATATCATTACAGAGTCTGCAGACATGAAAAGAATAATAAAATAAAAGTATACTACTCACAACTCCATATATATGAATATGACAATTTAGATTAAATGGGATAATCCCTTAAAAAACTACCACAACCACCAAAATACACTCAATATGAAATAAATCATTGAAAAGCATTATAACTATTAAGGAAATTTACCTACCTATCAGAAAGGCTGAAATAAAAAATAACACCAAATAACAGTAAGGATGCAAAGAACCAAGATCACTCATACATTGCCGATATGAAGTAAAACAGTATATAGCCACTCCGAAAATCAGTTTGGCAGTTACTTTCTTTCTTAATATTTTTTAGTTGTAGATGGACACAATGCCTTTATTTTGTGTATTTATTTTTGTGTTGTGTGGAGAATCCAACCCAGTGCCTCGTCTGTGCTAGACGGGAGCATTACCACTGAGCCACAACCCCAGCAGTTCGGCAGTTTCTTTAAAAACTAAACATGCTAACCTGTTTTAGCTTTGGGATCCAGCCCATGGGGGAGCATGTCTAGCTTCTCTCCGGCACACCAGCAATGGGCCACTTTTGCTCGAATATGGTATCTCTTAGATGGGAAAATGCAGCCTCCTGGTAAACTTGCTGCTTTAGCATCAATAAAACTTCAAGGATTACATAAACCTGTGTACCATCAGCTGAGTGACTGTGGAGACCACGTTGTCATAATAAACGCAAGACACATTGCATTTTCTGAAAACAAATGGGAACAAAAAGTATACTCCTCACACACTGGCTCTCCAGGTGGATTTAGACAAGTCACTGCTGCTCAACATCACCAGAAGGATGCAGTGGCAATTGTAAAATCAGCTATTCATGGCATGCTGTCAAAAAACCTTCACAGAAGAACAATGATGCAAAGGTTGCATCTTTTTCCAGATGAGGATATTCCAGAGTATACTCTTAAGAATGTAGTGGAAGAGCTTCCTCAGCCTCGGAAAATTCCAAAATGTCTAGATGAGTACACCCAGGAAGAAGCAGAGGCTTTCCCAGGAGTGTGGTCCCTACCTGAAGATTATTGGATATAGGAGAATGAAACTACAGAAAATACCGTGAAGTGATTTAGGCTGCTTCCTGATGAATTTCTCTGCCCTAGAACAGTGAAACAACCGCTTCAGGAAACTGCAAGTAAGACACATTATTTTACAGAATTGTTTTATTATATAATGATTGGAATAAAATTGCTTACTTGTAAAAAAATCAAATCAAATCAAATAAACATGCAACTATCATATACGAATCAGCAATTTCACACCCACACATTTATCCCAGAGAAATAGTCATATTCACACAAAAAATATGTACATGAATAATTATAGCAGCTTTATTTGTAATGCCAAAAATCATAAACAATCCAGATATACATCGACGAGTGAAAAGTTAAACAAATTGTGTGTATACATACCATGGAAAATTACTCAATAAAAAAGAACACATCGTCAATGCACACAAAACCTGGATGAGTTTCCTGAGAATTACAATGAGTAAAAAAAAAAACCAAATTTACATATTATATGATTCCATTTACAGAATCTTCTTGAAATGACAAAATTATAGAAATGGAGAACAAATTGATGGCTACAGGGGATAACAGGGA
Organism: Sciurus carolinensis; assembly: GCF_902686445.1. Taxonomy (NCBI): domain Eukaryota; kingdom Metazoa; phylum Chordata; class Mammalia; order Rodentia; family Sciuridae; genus Sciurus; species Sciurus carolinensis. The sequence goes on from NC_062223.1 coordinate 62,448,726, forward strand.
GGGGTAGTGGGAGAAAGGTGGGCATGGTTATAAAAGGGAACATGAGGATCATTGTGGTGATGAAAATACTCTGTGTCAATATAATATGCCAGTTATTATACTATATTATAATTTTGCAAGATGTTACTATTGGGGGGAACTAGGTAAAGGACCTAAGAGATCTTTTTGTATTATTTCTTACAATTACATATGAATTTACATTATCTGAAAACAAAAAGTTTAATTAAAAATCTCTTTCTTGAGTTGAGGATGTGGCTCAGTGGTAGAGTGCTTGCCAAGCTTGCTTGAGGCCCTAGGTTCAATCCCCATACCTCAAAACAAACAAACAAACAAACAAAAAACTCCCTCAATTCTAAAATACCATAAACTACATTTAATTATAGCTATTTTGAGGAAGAAGAAAAAAACTTTGTTAAATTTAATCATTGATTGTAAAATTGTATTTAAATTTCAGAAGTGTTAAAATACAGAAAAGTACCCCTTACAAACAACTAAGAAATAAATTATTTGTATATATTCATTTGTACAAACCAGATAGAAAAACAGGAAGAAAAGACTACAACATCTTAGCCATGGCCATCTCTAAGTGGGTGTTCTTTTTTTTTTATTTTAACTTATCTGCATCTTCTACTTTTTCTACAATGAACATACACTAGTTATGCTATTTCAAAGGCATAACATATTTTAAGACATTATTTAGAATCAGCCTAATCCTTTGTTTAAAAATGCAACCAATCCTCAAATTATTAGTCATTTCAGCCTTTAATATTATAGAAACCAATATCTCTCAAAGCAACCCAGGCAGCTCTAATTATTTGAATTGAAAGCAAAGGTCTGCACAGCCTGGGCCTTTACAGAGTTTAAGGACATGAGTTTTGTTTCAGAACAAATCAATTAATTTGGCTTATTCATAGAGGCACATGGTAAAGGTACACTGCCTGCCTGGTTCACAAGGGCCAGGCACTACTCAAATATTGTCCACAAGAGACACAAACATGTGAAAGTAAACAGGCAGTAAAAATCCATCTTTGCTAGGCACCCCTTCTCACACTAGACAATTCCTCATTTCCTCAAGTGGTCAGGAGGAAACACAAATTTTAAAATTGTTATTACAGTCAATAGCCAGAAATGAAAATGTAAAAAAAAAAAAAAAAAATCCTATTTATATCGGAGACTCCAAATCCCCATTAAACACATGTCAGCCAGGGTGGTGGCGCACACCTATAATTCCAGCTACTTTGGATGTTAAGGCAGGAGCCTGGCAAGTTTGAGGTCAGCCAGGCAACTTAGTGAAACCCTATCTCAAAATAGGAAATTAAAAAAAAATTATTTGTTCTAATTAGTTATAATGACAGTAGAATGCATTTGTGCACTTTGATATGTCATACATAAATGTGGTATAATTTCCCATTTTTCTGATGTACATGTAGAATCACATCCATCATGCAGTCATATATGTACATAAGGTAATAATGTCTCTTTCATTCTAGTATCCTTTCTATCCCCAAATCCCTTCCCTTCCCTTCACTCACCTCTACCTAATCTAAAGGAACTCTATTCTCTAGGCCCCCCATTGTGAATTAGCATCTGCATATCAGAGAAAACATTGGACCTTTCGTTTTTTGGGATTGGCTTGTTTCAGTTAGCATGATATTCTCAAACTCCACCCACTTACCGGCAAATACCATAATTTCATTCTTCTTTAAGACTGAGTAATATTCCATAGAATATATATATACCACTTTTTCTTTATCCATTCATCTATTGAAGGGCACCTATGTTGGTTCCATAGTTTAGCTATTATGATTGAGCTGCTATAAACATTGATGTGACTGCATCACTCTAATATGCTGATTTTAAGTCCCTTGGGTCTAAAATGAGAAGTGGGATAGCTGGGTCAAATGGTGGTTCCATTCCAAATTTTCTGAGGAATTGTATGCTTTCCATAATGGTTGCACCAATCTGAAGTCCTACCAGCAATGTATGAGGTACCATTTTCCCAATATCCTTGCCAACATTTGTTGTTTGTATTCTTGATAATTGCCATTCTGACTGGAGTGAGAGAAACTTAGAATAGTTTTAATTTGCATTTCTCTAATTGCTAAAGATGTTGAACATTTTTTCATATAGTTGTTGATTGATTGTATTTCTCTTCTGTGAAGTGTCTGTTCAATTCCTTAGCCCATTTATTGATTGGGTTGTTTTTTTGGTGTTAAGTTTTTTGAGTTCTTTGTATATCCTGGAGATTAGTGCTTTACCTGAGGAACATGTGGTAAAGATTTTCTCCTATTCTGTAGGCTCTCTCTTCACATTATTGATTATTTCCTTTGCTGAGAAGGAGTTTGAATCCATTCCATTTATTGATTTTTGATTTTACTTCTTGCGCTTTAGGAGTCTTGTTAAGGAAGTCAGGTCCTAAGTTGACATGGTGAAGATTTGGGCCTACTTTTCCTTCTATTAGGCACAGGGTTTCTGTTCTAGTGCCTAAGCCTTTAATCCACTTTGAGTTGAGTTTCGTGCAGGGTGAGAAATAGAGATTTAATTTTATTTCGGTACAGGTGGCTTTCCATTTTTCCCAGCACCATCTGTTGAATAGGCTATCTTTTCTCCAGTGAATGTTTTTGTTACCTTTGTCTAGTATGAGATAACTGTATTTATGTGGGTTTGTCTCTGTGTCTTCTATTCTGTACTATTGGTCTACATGTCAGTTTTATTGCCAATACCATGCTGTCTTTGTTACTATAGTTCTGTAGTACAGTTTGAGGTCTGGTATTGTGATGCCTCCTGCATCACTTTTCTTGCTAAGGATTGCTTTGGCTATTCTGGGTCTCTTATTTTTCCAAATGAATTTCATGATTGCTTTTTCTAGTTCCATGAAGAATATTGTTGGGATTTTAATAGGAATCGCATTAAATCTGTGTAATGCTTTTGGTAGTATGGCCATTTTGACAATATTGATTCTGCCTGTGTAGGAGCATGGGAGATCTTTCCATCTTCTAAGGTCTTCTTCAATTTTTTTCTTTAGTGTTCTGTAGTTTTCATTGTAGAGATCTTTCACCACTTTTATGTGATTGATTCCCAAGTATTTTATTTTAATTTTTTCTGGTTTTCCTTCTTATTTAATCAAAGACTGGTGGATAAAACATAAATACAGCACAGTTACTTCAGATCATTCTTCATATTGTATACACACAGACCAATGAACGAAATCTGAAAGAAACCTGCAGTCAGCAATGAAATGCATACAGCTTTTATTCTTCCCTCATGCAAAAAAAAAAAAAAATCAAAACATACAAACTTGGAATCTCATCAGCACATACTCACCTGTGACAAATGATTCAGACATAAATAATGGGTACAAAGAAACTATATGCTAACATATGTGTAACCTTTGTTAATGAAAAAAACAGAAGCAGCCATATTGATTAAGATACATTCAGTTACTGATAACTAGTTGTGCCCAATAAGGCATTATCAAAAGAGAAATCGTGCTGCAGAGAAAAGCTATATGTACATACACAATGAGAAAATAAACTGCAAGATTAATGCATGCATGTTTAATACTGGAAAAAATCACAGCCCTCCAAAATTTCTCCACGTTTGTTATAAAAGCCCTCTGCACTCAACTAAAATTAAAATGATCTTAAAAGGATAATACTTGTAAAGTTTAAGTCTCTTCGGCCACAGAAACTGCAATGGAAGTAAATGTTCAGAGTCATTTTCAAAACAAAAACAAAAATCTATTCTTCTGATGACATGCATGATTAAAAGGTCTATGCAAGATACATTGCTCTACATTCCCAATGACTAGGAAAAAAAACCCTCAAGTCAATTTTTAGTTTGCAGATGGTCAAAGGATTTTGTATTCCAGCAGGAGTTCAAATCTTCTGGATCTCTTCACCAACAACTCCTGGATTTTCTTTTCTGATTTTCTCAGCAGCATCAGCTTTGTAATTGTAAGAGCAATTGTGTACATCTGAGTAACGGTGCACACCACAGTAAACATTTCCACACCGGCATTCAAACCCGGTAAGTCTCACTTTCTTCCTGCACATGAAACAGCGATTCTTTTTTTGTTTTGGTTTTTCAAGAGATTTGCTTTGCTCTTCAGATGGCTGCTGTGCTGTGTCTGATACTGAAGCTTGCAGATCTTCTGTTTTCGGTACTGCTTTGTCCACAGATGTACTGTCCACTTGGGAAGATGCTACAGAGTCTGATAAAAGTGACTGATTTGATACAGGGCTTGGCTGCATAGATGAAGATGTGGAGTCTAATGCTGACTGAGCTTCTGGGACACTGCCATCAGTGCACTGAACTGGTAAAGATTCAGACAGACTACTGAGAGAAGTTGCAGGTGGGCTTATTCTACCATTACTACTATAGTGTCTTTGAAGATGTTCTTTATAGCATACTGAACACATGCCATTTGTACGAGGGTTTCCATAAAATCCGCAACCAGTGGAACAAAGCATGGGCACTTGACTGTGATTAGTTTCTTGAGCCATGTTCCTCTGTTGCACACACAGTTGAGGTTGATGAACAAACAGCTGTCCTGTATCTTGAGACAGACATTAGCTTCCTGTCTTCCCTATTCTCATAAGCAGCTACTTAAAGTTTGAGTTTTATGCAAGAAAACATTTTAAAGCCTTCAGTGTTTTACTGCAGCAGACTTCAGATTCATTCCAACAAAACCTCCACAATTTTCTGTTTGCTTCACCTCAGATTAACTTCACTTGAAGCTGTACTCCAAAGCAACCAAACCTCTTTATTTTATTTTTAAGGCTATTGTGAATGGGGTAGTTTTCCTAATTTCTCTTTCAGAGGATTCATCACTGATGTATAGAAATGCATTAGATTTATGGGTGTTGATTTTATATCCTGCTACTTTGCTGAATTCACTTATTAGCTCTAGAAGTTTTATGGTGGAATTTTTCAGATCTTCTAAATATAGAAGCATGTCATCCACAAAATGTGATAGTTTGGGTTCCTCTTTACCTTCAAAATAGGAAAATTTTTAAAAGAGTCTAGGGATGTAGCTTGATGGTAGTGTGCCCCTGTAGTCAATCCCCAGTACCAAATAAAATAAAGCTTTAATGTCAACTTAACAAGAACTATTAAGAAAACTCCAAAATCATAATGACACTATGGATAGCTATCCCTTCTCATAAATAGAAAGACTAAACAAATCACCTAATGACACTTCCCATATTTATTCACAATTTAATATGACACTAATTAATGAGGTATTAAGAGTTTTAGAAAATAGAACTTGACAACATAATTATAAATGTACAGAAATCGAAAGATTTTTGTTAGTGTTCTGGGAGAAAGTAATAGTATTTCAGAACTTCTTCGTGCATTGAAAAGTAATGTTATATTATAAAGCATTAGTGATCAAAATACAATTAAATTGGAATTGAAGGAACTGTTCTGAATTAGCATGGTAAAGAAAAATGGTGTGGAAGAAGTCTAGGCTAAAACACACTAAGGGACAATGGGTGTTTTGGAAGGTTTTTTGCTTTGCAAGACCCAGAGACCTCCTTCAAGGTAGTTCAAGTATAAGAACTTATTTTAAGGTTGTCTCATCTCATCTAAGAATAGAAACTAGTTACAGCTAGACCTCAGTACTCTGAAACTATGAACCAAAGCAACTTTTTCCATATCTCAAGAAACCCTCCTAGTGCTCCCTCTGAGGTCTGAGAAATAGCTAAGTGACAACTTGTCCCACCTCTTACCCCTCCCTGCAGTCTCAGCTCCTGAAACAGAGGTAGCTTTGGAGGGTGTTCATAGCACCTCTTCACTTCAGGTCTCCTAGTCTTGGAGGTAGTAACGGCCCCTAAAATATAATCTCTGGTTTTCCTAGTTTCCCCTTTTTGCTTTTTCAGCATTCCAACAGCTGTGTAACAAATTCCCTGAATTAAATATTTTCTCTTTAACCTTTCTCCAATGGTTTCTGTTTTCCTCATTAGACTCTGATTGATATCGTGTCAGCTTTAGCACTGACCTTATTTTTGGACTGACAATTGAGGAAGACCACAAAGAGATTAGAGCAGAGTTACTCAAACATTCAAAGAGTAAAGTTGATACCAGAAATCCAGAAAGAAACTGTTGACCCATAGAAACTTTGGTAACCACAAGGGTCAAAAACTAAAGGCAGGCTGGGGATATAGCTCTGTTGGTAGAGCACTTGCCTTGCATATGAGGCTCTGGATTCAATCCCCAGCACCACCACCACCACCACCACCACCACCACCACACACACACACACACACAAATCCAAAGAGAGAGACAACTGGAATAAATCCCAGGGACAGGACTGAGAAAGACTGGGACAGGAGAAATGGAAGAGACTAACTATGCAGAGGTGTGCCTACACAAAGTTCTGGACAATGTCATGTATAGTCAGATAAAAGGATTTGGGAGAAAATGCTGTTTATCTGAGTTTGCCCCTAATGTGATGTATTCCCCAACATTCCCTTTCTCCTTTTTAATTGTCTTTTATTTAACAGTTAATATCTTTATTTTCTTCATTTTATTTAAGGAACTTCTCCTTTTCTAAGCTATGAAATGATATGTGTGAATTGTAATGTATATATATATATATATATTGTGATATACAGATAAATGAGAAGTAAAATATTAAGTTCAACTGTGAAAATAAGTTCAAAAGTAAAAATGAGAAAAATCCAATATAAGCATAATCCAACCATCCAAGGTACCACTGTTAAAATTTTCCTTCCATATTTTTAATGCTTGTATACTTATATGTAAATGTCTATGTTCATATATAATACATTTTTAAAATCAGAATTATTCCATGTCTTTAGGTAGAAATAAGAGGGAAGATATAGGACCACAATTTACTATATACAAGAAATCAAGAGGAATTAAGTAATTAAGCCAAACTCTATTTCTATTTGAAGATAAAAAAATTTAATTCTTATTATAAAATACAGAAGACAATACAATAACTTAATTTCCCTAACAGAAAATAAAATATCAATTTTAAAATTGATAATGTAAAAACATTTTAAAAATGTAAAAACATTTTTAAAATTGTTAACAGCAAGATCTATGCGTTTTATGCTATATAACAAACAAACAAAAACCCCAACTACTTAAAAAAAGTAAATTCTAAATAAAGAGCAATGAAAGGAGAAACCCCTGATAATAAATTGACAAAGTTGACTACCATACATAAGGGAATGATAAAAATATGAAAGATCAGTACTCTTTTACAGAGATACAAAGTCAAAAGACATACATTAAAAAAAAAAGTAAAAAAGAAAAGAAAAAAATTATCAGCCTCACTGAAGGAAACTAAATTCAAAACATTGAGGAGGTAACAATTCACTCTACTATCAAAAAATGAGAAAAATTCATAACCATAGGTAAACAGGCACTTAAACATTGCTTATACTGCTATAAATTAGGATAACCTTTGAAAAAAGCAAACCACCTATCGTTGCCACTTTGGGGAAGAAAAAAAGAAAATTTTAAAAAATTATTTTTTATAGCTGTACTAGTTACTATTGTGAAAAACTGGATATAAGACAAATGCTCTAAAGAGAGTGAATTAAAATTCTGAAAATATTGATATATTAATATGGTAGGATATTTACTTCCTAATAAAAATAACAAATCTATGGAGTATGTACTGATGGAAAATGAAAACAGAAATTAAAATAATATGAAGATACCTCTTGATTAGGACTATGTAAACATAATGTCTATACAATAAAGATTTTAAAAGAAGCAAAGAAAATTTTGTAAATGGTGAATATTTTATGATAAAGGCATTCTTCATACTTTTCCTTGATCTGTTTAGAATTTTCTCAACTCTGTTCGATTAAATACATATAAAATCATAATATATGCAGTTTTCAATGAATTTTCCCAGATAATCAGCTATGAAATTTGGCAGGTAACATATCTTAGGATTCTTCATCCTCTTCCAAGCCAAACCCATTCCAAAACTTCTAGGAATTGCTGAAACTGAAAACCGAAATTCCTATCATTTATTTATTATGTGATGTGCTGACTAGATTCCTCCTTCAGAATCAAGGCACTCATTCTCACACCTGCTGCCTGCTGGGAGAATTGGCAGCCAGCTGTCTTCTAATTGCTTTCCGAGAATTACCCTGCATTAAAGAAAGCTATCTAGCTGGGCATGGTGGCACACACCTGTAATCCCAGCAGCTTGGGAGGCTGAGGCAGGAAGATCATGAGTTCAAAGCCAGCCTTAGCAATTAGGTGAGGCCCTAAGCAACAGAGTGAGACCCTGTCTCTAAATAAAATACAAAAAGGGCTGGGGATGTGGCTCAGTGGTTGAGTGCCCCTGAGTTCAATCCTCAGTACCAAACTCAGTACCAAAAAAAAAAAAAAAAAAAAAAGAAAGAAAGAAAGAAAGCTGCCTTGCCCAAGGTCATGACCTTCTCCTTAGGTATAGCACTTCCAGTGTCTAGGCAATGATGACAGACAGGGTACAGACTCCCTTGCCTCAAGGAAGGACACTTCTAAAGTGTCATCCCAGACACAGAGCTCCTCTGGGAGCATTTTTTTCTGGGAGTGACTGCATCACTGCAGTGATTGTATCACTGTTTACTCTTCCCTCTGTCCAATCTGCCATCAAGACAGACCAACATTGAGTCTTCAACAAGGCACCATTCTTCAAGTTCTTCCAGGAGACCAAGCCAGCCACTTGATGGCAAGGCGATTACACTGAAAAAAGTAGTGATTCATTTTGACTGGAATAAATACATATTATGTGTTAGTCTTTTGTGCCCTTGAGGCCTCAGCTAACATGGTATCTGAGCGCATAGAGTATTTCATCCACCAACACAGAATCCTGCACCATATTTTTATTGGACCCAGGAACCCACATCACAACACACTAGGTCAACACTGGCACATGATTATGGAATCCACTGCTTCTATTTCATACGATACCACTTCTATTGACAGAAGATATCAGATTGACAGAATAATGAAATGGCCTTTTGAAGATGAAACCAAAGTGCTATTTTACAGGTAAATATGGAGTAATGTTTTACTTAGTTCTTGCACCACTGTGAACAAAATACCTAACAAGAACAATTTAGGGGACTGGGGCTATAGCTCAGTGGCAGAGCTCTTGCCTAGCATGTGTGAGTTACTAGATCTGAGACTTAGTACCACATAAAAATGAAACAAAGGCATGCTGTACACCTAAAACTCTTTTAAAATTTTTAAAAAAGAACAATTTAGAGAAGGGAAAGTTTATTTTGGTTCATGGTTTTAGAACTTCGGTTCATAGCTCTAAACCTAAGGTGAGGCAGAACATCATGGAAGAAGGGCATGCAGAGGAAAGCAGCTCAGAATATGGCAATCAGAAAGCAGACAGAGAGTTCTAGTCACCAGGGACAAAATATACACCCCATGCCAAGCATGATGGCACAGTCCTGTAATCCTAGTGCCCTGGGAGACTGAAGCAAGAGGATCGTGAGTTTGAAGCCAGCCTCAGCAACAGTGAGGTGCTGAGCAACTCAGTGAGACCCTGTCTCTAAATAAAATACAAAAAACGGCTGGGGATGTGTCTCAGTGGTTGAGTGCCCCTGAGTTCAAGTCCCGGTACCTCCACCCACCAAAATATATATATATACACACATACACATCCCAAAGGCATGCCCCTGGTGACCCACCTTCTTTAGTTACACTCTGTCTGCCTATAGTTACTACCCAGTTAATCTGTATCAGTGGATTAATTCACTATTTAGTTTACAGCTCTCATAATTTAATCATTTCATCTCTGAATGTTTACATTCTCTCATACATGAGCTTTTGGGGGACACCACATATCTAAACCATAACAAGTGACGTCTTCCAGGATGAAGCATATACCTAAATATACAATTATTATATGGGCCTGTGTTCTCAATAGGCCTAACACATAGTTCTAAGATCCAAGGGAAGAAAGTAGGAGTGGCCCCAGGCCACTGTTTACCATAACTCACAATGACCCACTTGGGGTATTTGTGCTTCTTGTCCCTGCAGCTCTGGCTTCTGTGGGTTTAGAGGTCTGATGATTGACGGGGGCATCTTTTGGTATTCTTTGACTGAATGGAGATAAGAGCAGTTATAGCCTCAGGGGGACATGGTAACAAAAATCCTACCAAGCATGCCACCTAGATAGCAGGGCTGAGGGTGAAAGAAAAACAATGAATATCAATTGCAACCTGAGTTGTCATTGGTCCCACTAACCTTCCTCTTGTAAGTTTCCCCAGGAAATTAGAGGAGCCGTTCCCAGAATTTATTATACAAAGTAAATAGACCCAGCACAAAGGATTGGATGTAACTGATGCATGGTGTGTGACTCAGATTCCCTTTATGATTGAATTAATCATGCCCTCGACTGCTAGGAATATTGGCAGCGTGACTCTATGATGAATCTCTCCCCTGATATTATCCTCAGATGAAAAGAATCACCTTACCCAAGTTCACAAGCAGCCTACACCTAATGACAAGTCCACACCTAATTTTGAGGCCCAGTCTTCTTGGCTCCAAGGAAAGACAACTCCAGAGTTCCCTGTAGGATTGGCTGAGAGACCTTTGTTGTGATTCCATTGCAGTTCAACTTCTACCTGATCCTACTTCCTTCACTCCTTCTCTGGCATTGAATCCCTGGTCACTTCCCAAAAAATTTTCTGCACACATATATCCACCTCAGAGTACTTTTTTTTTTTAACAGAAAATGCTATCTAACACTTACACAAAGCATTAAGTGTATAACTGTATAGAGCTATTAAGAATCCCTGGGTGATTTATTTCTGGAAAGCTCATTAACCTCACCAACAATATTAATACTGTGTCTCTCCTTTTGGAGACCTTGATTTTCTGGTCCTGTGTGCCATGTGCTTAATGCCAGAAGCAATCAAGAAGCCTTTCGATTTTGTTAGTGTCTAATGGTCATTTCCTTTCTCCTTCAGCTCCCTGGTTGGGTCAAACCCTAAGCTTTTCCATCCCATCTCTACAGAAAGCTACTTGTTCCACTAGTTGTCACTTGTCTACCTCCACCCACAGTCAAATAAGGTCCAGATGCTGAGAGGCTTGTGGGAATCTCTCCAGTGTTGCCAGGAGGAAGGGAACTTGAATTCCTCTGGCAGGCAGTTACCATCTTTTGTCTGTTTCTTTCCTTTGCCCCATTCCCTCATGATCAAAAGTATTCCCACACCCACTGCATCTTCAACTTCCTCTATCCACTGGAATTAACATCTTTTTAGATCAAAGCCTTATACTTGAAACTCACTACACTTTCAAATTTCTGAATGACAAAGCTATACATGGGAATTAACTTCTCATCTTCCTTTTTTTTGCTTCTTCTTTCCTTCCTTTCTTCAGCAAATGTCTTGCTCATCAACTCTAAGTCATCTTTTAGATAAAGGAAGGTTATACCTATGCTTATTTAACATTATTAAATGTGATATTAGGGCCACAACCATTCCCTCTCAAACCTTCCCTAGGGGCCAGTGTTGGCAACAGACTTCTGGTCTGGCTGAGTCTTGCAATGTATCCCACTGCAACAATAACCCAGAGCTCATGCCCTTGGATGAAGAATTTATTAACAACATTCTGTTTGTGTAGGAAGGGTTCCAACTTTTGTAAAAGCCCACTATATTTAGTGTAGTAAAGTGGAATGTCCCTAATCAGTAGATTTCTATCGACCAATCAGTCTTGAAGGTCAACTAGACAGCGAGGTTCGAAGCTACAATCCAGCCCCTTCCCAGTGGTTCCTTCAAGACATTAGGTCTTCCTATGTACTTTTAAATTTAAAAGTCACATAAAGTTGAATCTTCTCCATTTTCAATTGTTATTAACCTTGGTCCTGAAGCAAGGACACATTTCTCAACCTTTTTCCAGACCCTAGGTTTCTGATCTTGCAATTCATTCTGCCATTTATAGCCTTACCTCTCCCTCAGGGCATGGCTTGGGGTGAGCTACTCCTCTTCTTCACATGTTATCTCAAAGCAGAGTTTTCCAAATGGAGAAATGTGTAGGAAAAGTAGACAAAGATTGTGATTTTTTTAATTAAATTTTTTTCATAAATAGGACTTGCGGTCACTATTAAAAATCTGAATTTAAAAGATTCTTGGAATGGCGATTCATATCCATCTTGCTGTTTGGGATCAGCTTGTTCTTACAAGTCATTTGCCTGCAACTCCCAGGTCATGATTTCTATCATCTTCTGGAGTTGGTGGACCTGTTGGTGCTGAGAGGAAGAGCCCTGCTGTATCTGATTATTGGATTTTTTAGTAAAACCAACATATAACAGGTGAAGCATATAACCATCAGTAGTCTTGATATTAACCTAAGTTTCAATTGTGGTCTCTCAATTTTTTGACCATGAAACACATTTTGTCATTGGTAAGATCCATATTATGGAAATTAGGTAGTTTTTGCCCTACACATCCTCATTAGTTAACTTAAAAGTTTATAAATGCAAATTCATCATTCTGCAGCTCACCAAGGCTCTCTTCACACACATGACCTTTGAGGCCATAAGATGCAATTTTTTGGTTCCTTGAATCCCCATGACTGATATTTTCCCAATATTTCTTGTATTGAACATAACCAGTGCTTTCATATCATACCAATCTTTCTTAGAGAACATGTCAAACACTTTCTTCTTGTCTGCCTTTTTACACCTTTTGTAAGTCTCTTATTCTTGCCAGTGATCATGGTATTGCTCCAAAGATTGTGGTTTTTACTGTGAATACTTCTTCGCTTGCAGAAAGTTTCTTGGTTTTGCTTATCTTTTGTACCTGACTATGGGCATCATTTCTTTCACTTGGACTTCAAACTTCTGTTTTGTACCTTCTCTCAGTCCATTTTCTGTTGTTATAACAGAATACATGAGACTGGGTGATTTATAAAGAATAGAGGTTTATTTTGGTTCATGGTTCTGGAGGCTGGAAAATCCAAGGGCTTAACAGTGGTCAGTGTCTGCTCAGGGTATCATAATGGCAGAACATGAAAGGGGAAATAAGCATGTACAAAAAAGATAAAGCACAAGGAACAGACTTGCTTTATAACAGCACACTCTTCTGAAAACAAATGCATTCTTAGGAGAAAGTCATTAATCAATTCTAATGACCTAATCCCAGGTGTTGCCTCCTAACTGCCGCAATGGCAATCAAATTTCAATATGGTTTTGAAAGGGATAAATCATATTAAAACTATGGCACTCCTGAATCAGGATTCAGGCTCATTCATACTTGGAAAATCACAGAAAGCTAAAGGAAGGAGGATAAATAGCACTTCAGAATTCTGGAAAACTCTGAATGGAAGCTCCAGGTGCATATGAAGACGAAATATGAGGTGTGAGTGGAAGGAGAAGATTGAAAGTCTTTATCATGGTGGTTAGATTCCCCAATCTTATTTCCAATGTAGCTTAGCCAAATGACTATGGAAGAAGCATGCAGGTTTATTCTCTTGAGAGACTGAATCAAACATTCTTGGGTTGGTATATTAGGCACACCCAAAAACAGGGGGATTAAATTGAAGTCTGCATACTGAATGATATCCCACCCCTTGAGACCCTTTCTCCTGATGAGGTTTCAGTTTTCAGAAAGATGGCAGCTGGGTTTATAAAGCCCTATGCAAAAAGATTTCTCCTGATGGGGAAACTTACCAGTATAAGAAAAGAGACCTTCAAATAATGCCATTTGTGGGTTCCTCCTCCCCCCATAAAAGGACTGTGATGCTATTGTGAAGCCCAATAGCCAATATGCTATGCCCATACACAGTGAGTACTTAAGTTCTTACTCGTATATGAATAGACAAACATTTGTGAAAAGTTTCTAGTGTGAAATACAAAGAAACAAGAATTCGAAGGGAGATAACAATGTAGGAAATAGAAGAAAACTTCAAAAATTATAATTAATATATTTAGAGAAAATACTACATCCATTAAACAAAAATAGAATATCATTTAAAACAAAACAAAACAAAAACAGAGTTGAGAGTAGAGGGACACTCAGACAGAAAGAGCTTTTAGAAAATACAAGCATGATCACAGAAAATTCAATAGAAAAATTTAAGATAAAAATAAGAAAATTTCCTAGAAAAAGAAAAAGGAAAGATAAGAAACTAGAAGATCAGTTTAGTGATCAAATAACCGAATCAGGATTTCTTATTTAAAATAAGAATATACATGATAATTCCTCAAAACTGAAGAAAATGCATTCTCAGATTGAAAGGGTCCATTGTGTTGAAGTTCATTCTTCACAGTGGTTTAAAACAGACATGGTATTTTAAAGTTCATCATCATGAAATTTCAGAAAAAAGATTCCCAAACTCTGCAGAGGAGGTATTAATGTCAAACTACTGAACAACAACATGAAAACCTAGAAGACAATGAAGCAATGCCTTTAGAATTCATAGAGAAAATTATTTCCAATCTAGATGTGTGATATGCATTAAAGACATTTTCAGTTATGCTAGGTGTTAAAACATTTTACTTTCCATGAACTTTTTCTCAGGAAGATATTTCAAGATAAGCTGCACGAAACCCAGTGAATAAACCAAGAGGAAAATATGAGGTCTTGGACAACAGGAGATCAAACAAAAGAGGGATGGAGAAAGAATTTCCAAAATGATGAGAAATCTCAGACAGTTGAAATCTTTTCAAGTAGTTGAGTAGGGGGCCTAGCAAGCAACCAGTTTGAATCAGAGCTGGCCATGCAGGAAAGGGCTCCACCATGACAATTAAGAGCAATGTTTGTGAGAAAAGAAAACTGATAGAGATTTATAATGCTATCAGAAGGCTTGAGGAGAAATTAGTGCTTACTGCAGGGAAATTTCATAGACTTAATAATGTAAACATTGAAAATAGATTTAACCCAAATTATGATATAATGGGAGAGTAAGGAGACATATAGGGCATGTGTTGTAGTGGATGGTATAAGAAAACTAAATCTTAACCTCCATACTAAGAAATCAAGAAATAATATCTAATACTGAAAAGTGAAGGCAGTAAAAAATATAAACAACTAAAGATTTGACAGTAGTTGGCTATGTGGAGCAGAAATCAGAGGTGGGGAGATGTGGGCAAAGGGACTGCCATTTTGTTTTGTTGTTTCAAGTATTTGACTTTTTAACTATGTGCTTGTATATTTTGATTTTTAAAGACTAAAGAAAAGAAGTTGAGAGGAAATAAGAGTGAAGAAAAAATGAGGGTAGAAAAAATTAGATGACGTCAGAAGCAATATTAGGTCCAGTGCAATCATTGCTAAAGATAGGCTGAAAATTGGGTGGTGTGAAACCAAGAAAGTAGACAGGCAGCTTCTCCAAAAGGTGGGTGAACCAAAAAAAAAAAAAAAAAAAAAAAAGGAGTGGGGAGTGGGCTGGGTATATGGCTCAGTTGGTAGAGTGCTTGCCTGGCAAGCATTAAGGCCAAAGGCCCTGGGTTCAATCCCCAGCACTGCCAAAAAAAAAAAAAAAAAAAAAAGGGTGGGAGGAACTTTACTGGAATTTAAAACTGGACATTCAAAGCAGACCAGGGACACAGGAGGTTGAATATAATAAAATAAGGAGAAAATCCCCAGTGGCAAAGCCACTGCCACAGTCAGGCTAGAAGCTCCAGCCAGAAAGGGTCTGTCCGTGAGCATAGTAGAGGGATAAGGGAATTAAAGGAACCCACATTTTGTGGAGGCCCAAGGTATGTCTGGGTATGGAGCTTTTAGAGACCAATGACATTGTCCAAGAAACCTGAAGGATACGCTGCACGACATCCATCTTTCCCATGTGTGGGGAAAGAAGCCACCATCTCTCCAGGTGGCATTCAGAGGACAAAGGAAGGAACCATTTTGCAACTTCAGCTGGGGGGCTGGCAATGGAGGAAGTCGATTGCTTGCAAACCTGGGTTTGGCCCAAAATACAGACCTAGTAAACACATGCTGCACGACACAGAGTTTGCTTAAGTGACAGAAGAAAATCAAATGTGAAGAGAGGTTTACAAAGGGGACAACTGGTCTCAGAAACCCAGCTGGCTCTACCTCTCCCTCTCCAATCTGACTGCTTGCAGGACTGGCTGGGAGAGACACATCTGGCCTGGAACTTGAAAGGGCAGCGTTGGGAGAGATTGGAGACAACCTGAGATCAGGAAACGCGGGGTCTGCAGGTGACATAGGGGACAAAGAATTGGCTCCCCCACCACATGAGTGGAACCTATGGGAGATCCCTGGGGTAAAGACTTCCAGTGTGGACCAGCAAATACTGGGCACTGGAGGTGCACTGATCTAAAATTTCCAGGCCAATTAGCATTCAGCGAAGAACCTGGGGCCTGCCTAAGCCTGAACCCTGCCTCCAGGAACTCTGCCTATGGGATTACCTCTCTCATTCCAGCAATCCAGAGGGTGGAGCATCACACCCCGGAAGACCCCATCTTACACTGCTGAGAAGAGAAGCTGAGAATATTTTGAACTCAAATGGAAAGAATTTTTTTAACTTTTCATCAAGATTTCTTTTCTTTTTAATTCTTTTTCATTGTTTAATTGTGACCTTAATGGTACATGAACATTTACACAGTTTTCTTTTTTTCTTCTTATTTCTAGCATTTTTGAAGCCAGTTATTTTACGTGGATTAGTTTTTTTGAACTAGGATGTTTGATTAGTATATTTTAGTTTTGTTTTGTATTCTTTAATTTTTAATTTTTAAAAAAATTTGCTTTATGTATATTTTTTTCTCCTATCTACCTTGATTCTATTGTTCTTTCATTCTTCCTTTAATCTTTTACTTCTGTCTTTTCTCCTCCTCCCTCATATCATCACTTTCTTTATCACTACTGTTCTCTCCCTGTCCTCCATTTGAAAATGTAAACCCTTTTGCAATAACTGATCATATCATTTCTGTTTATTGTGATAACTAACATTGTAGACGTCATAGTAGGAACTATTTGATTTAATGCTGTAAATTGTTTGCATTTGTTGTTATTATTTGTCTCCCCCTAGACATTGAGGTACTGGAAACCTTCAGGGACACTATAAGTCCACAGGGTAGAAACTCTACTGCCTCAGATTCATACTGTTAGATGGGTAGACCCATAAACAATATGAAAAAGAAGGGAGCAAACCAAGATATTCCAATAACAGAATCCATTGACACCACAGTGGAAGAAATGTCAGAGAAGGAATTTAGAATGTACACAGTTAAACTGACCTGCAAAGTAAAGGATGATGTAAGAGAGCAAATAAAGGTAGCAAAAGATCACTTCAATAAAGAGATAGAGATTCTAAAAAAAAAATTCTTGAAATGAAGGAAACAATAAGCCAAATAAAAAATTCAATACAGCTTGGAAGGCTGAGACAGGAGGATCACAAGTTCAAAGCCAGCCACCGCAATGGTGAGGCACTAAGTATTATCTTTAAATAAAATACAAAATAGGGTTGAGGATGTTGCTCAGTGGTTGAGTGACCCTGGGTTCAATCCCCAGTACCAAAAAAAATTAAATTCAATACAAAGCATCACCAACAGACAAGACCACTTGGAAGACAGAATCTCAGGCAATGAAGACAAAATATATAATCTTGAAAATAGAATTGACCATGGAGAGATGTTAAGAAACCATGAACAGAGCTTCCAAGAAATATGGGATAACATGAAAAGACCAAATTTAAGATTTATTGGGATAGATGAAGGCATGGAGGTACAAACCAAAGGAATGCACAATCTTTTTAATGATATAATATCATAAAATTTTCCAACTATAAAGACTGAAATGGAAAATCAAACACAAGAAGCTTATAGGACCCCAAATGTGCAAAATTACAGCAGACCCACATCAAGGTACATTATAATTAAAGTGCCTAGCATACAGAAAAAGGATAGAATCTTAAAGACTGAGAGAAAAGCATCAGATTACATATAGGGGGAAACCAACACAGATCTCAACTGATTTTTCAACCCAGACCTTCAAAGCTAGGAGGTCCTGGAATAACATATACCAAGCTCTGAAAGAAAATGGATGCCAATCAAGAATCCTACATCCAGAAAAATTAAGCTTCAGATTTGAAGATGAAATAAAAAACCTTCCATGATAAACAAAAATTAAAAGAACTTGCAACCAGAAAACCTGTACTTCAGAATATTCTCAACAAAATATTCCAAGAAGATGAAATGAAAAAAAAAGTGAAAACAAGTGAAGAGAGGAACTACACTAAAGGAATAGTCAATCAAAAGGAAATTAATTCAAATTAAAAACTAGAAATAAACTACAATGACTAGGAACACAAATCATACCTCAATAATAAACTTAAATATTAATGGTCTAATATTATCATCACTTAGAAGACACAGACTGGCAAATTGGATTAAAAAACAAGACCCAACAATATGTTGTCTTCAAAAGACTCACCTCATAGGCAAAGACATCCACAGACTGAAGGTGAAAGGACGGGAAAAACATATCACTCACATGGATAGCATAAACAAGCAGGGGTTTCTATCCTCATATCAGATAAAGTGGACTTCAAGTCAAAGTAACTAGAAGAGACAAAGAAGGTCATAACATACTGCTTAAGGGCATTATATATCGACAAGACATAACAATCATAAATATTTATGCCCCAAACAATGGAGCATCTACATACATCAAACAAACTCAACTTCAAGAATCAAATAGAGGGGCTGGAGACATAGCTCAATTGGTAGAGTGCTTGCTTTGCAAGCACAAAGCCCTGGGTTCAATCCCCAGCACTGCAAAAAAAAAAAAAAAAAAAATCAAATAGACAAACATTTGAACATTTTTGGGTTTGAACATTTTTACCCATATGTATGAATATAAATGTAAAAATATACATGAAAATATCTAAATGGATATGGATTTATATACAGTTATTTTTCTTTTGAGATGGATGTTTACAGTTTTGGTAAGATATAGGATATGATCATGTAACTGAAAATATATGAAAATTTATGAGTAGGATTTGGGTTGCCATTAGGGTATGTACATATATTTATATGAATGTATATAAACATATGAAATATATATGTGAAAATACATATGAATATTCTGTAATATTTATAATTTTTGTTTAAAAGGCTCACAATTATGGGTAGGATTAGGTTTAGGCTTTGGTTTAAGGGATGGGTTACCTTTGGAACATATATATCAATATATATGAATATAGAGGTAATATATATCAAAATTTATATATATACTTTTATCTAGGCATTTTTTTAAGGTAAGTAATATTGTTAAATTTCATGTGAAATCTGAGTTATGCTTATGGAAATGAGTATATGTATAAAATATCTATGGGTTTTTATGTGAATTTATGAACTTATATCCCCACATACATAGGAAAATTCATGTAAAATATTATGGTTTATATGTATAGAGGTTTCTCTGAGGTGTATTGTTAGGTATAGGACTAATGTAGAAAAATAGGGTTAGTTTAGGGATTGAACATTTTAATTCACTTGTAGGAATACAAATATGAATATATAGCAAAAATATACATGAAAATATTAATGGATATAAATTTGTATATAGTTATTTTTCTTTTGAGATGAAGGTTTACAATTTATTTTAGTTATAGTTAATGATTATGTAACTGAATATATATGAAAATGTATGAGCAGATTTGGTTGCTGTTAGGGTATATTCATATGTATATATGAATGTATATAAACATATATAGGAATATATATGTGAAAATATATATGGATATTCAAACTAAAAAATAAAATAAAGATCAAAGGGAGATCAGTAGAGGAAAGGGACCATAGGGTGGGGAGTGGAAAGGAAGGAGGAAGTGTGGGGAGTGATATTGGCCAAATTATATTGTTCTGTTGTGTGCATGTACTAACATGTAAAAACAAATCCCACCATTATGTACAACTATAATGCACCAATAAAAAATGTGGAAAGAAAAAAAAAAGATAGGCTGAAAATTAGGTTCTAAGCTTTTTAGCAACCAGCACAAAGTGGGAAATGTAATGATTTCTACAGTTGCACAATGTCCTAGAGATAAAAACAGACCACTTACTCAGGAGAAATATATCTACTTCTGGTACTGAAATGAGAGACAATTTCCCATCTGTCCACCTAAAGAGGACACCATGTGACATAGTGAACCTTACCCTCATCAACTTCCCTATATTAAATGCAACAATAAGTTTCATAGAGCTGTTTTTTTCATGTGTCTGAAAGTAGGTAGATGGCAAAATGCCAACAGAGTCCAGTAAAAGGACTATGAGGAGATCAACATCTGTTCACTTATGAGGCAATAAAGCATACTGGCTAGGTGGTTAGACTGTGTTCCAAATCATTCTCAAGCAAGTTACTTTGTACTCTTTACTCAGTTTTCTAATCTATACCATTTTATAGAATTTTTGAAGGTTAAATGAGTTTACATATGTGAAGCACATAGAATAACACTTGGCATATGTAAGCACTTAAAAAAGAGAAAGAGATCCCTTATTCAAGTCATATGTGGTGGCCAACACATATTTTCTTGGCACTGAAGAGGTCAAGGGAGGAGAATTGCTCAAACACAAAAGTTTAAGACTAGCCAGAGTAACATGGCAAGATCCAGTATCAAACAAAACAAAACAAACTAATAAAAGATATTATTTAGTCATGTATTTTTAAAAATACTTTTTATATTAAGACTACAATAAAGAAAACAGTGTGGTATTGATGGAAGAATAGACACATAGACCAATAGAATAGAGTAGAGAAATAGATCTGTATAGGAATGACCAATTCTTTTCAACAATGATGCAAAAACAATTCATTGGGGGAAAACAGTCTCTCAACTAATCATGCTAGAACACTGGAACATCCATGCAAAGAAGTTTTTTTCAACCTAAACCTCATCATACCTTATACAAAGATTAAAGTACGTAAAAGGTTTAGTTAAAATATGTCAAATTATAAAATTTTTAGGTGAAAACAAAGGAGAAAATCTTTTGCACTTAGGACTAGAACTGTTCAAAGATGACACCCAAAGATGATCCATGAGAGAAAAGTTGACAAATTCCATTTTTTAGAGCTTAAACTTTTTCTTTTCCTTGTGGTGCTGGAGATTGAACCTAGGGCTTTGTGCTTGTGAGGCAAGCACTCTACCAAATGAGCCATATCCCCAGTCCTAGAGCTTAAATTTTCGCTCTGCTTGTTAAGAAGATGAAAAGACAAGACAGACTGGGAGAAAGTATCTACAAATCAAAAAGCATCACAGAAAGTATTGCAAATCAAACAACTGACAAAGTACCATAAAGAACTAAAACCATCATCAGTAAAAAAAACAAACAAACAAACAATCCAAAGCATCAGGAAAATTTTAAAAAACCAACAACAACAAAGAGAAAAAAGAAAGTGATCCAATTAGAAATTAGAAAATGGGCAAAAGATATGAAGAAACACTTCTGCAAAGAGAATTAAAAAGACGGTAAATAAGCAAACAAATAGATTCAACATCATTAGCTATTAGGAAAATGCAAATTAAAACCACTGAGATAACACTAGCCTATTAGAATGGTTAAAATAGTGGCTGGTGGAGAAAACTAACTCTCCCATATATTGCTAAAGGTAATATAAAATGATATAACCCTCTGCATACACTTTGGCAATTCCTTTAAAAAAATAAAACTAAACCTACACTTAACATATGACCCAGTCAGAAATGCAAATAAAAAATCACACTTCAGTCACAATGGCAATTATCAAGAACACAAAATAATAATATGTGTTGACTAGAAAAGGTACACTCATCCATTGCTGGTGGGACTGCAAATTAGTGTAACCACTCTTGAAAGCAGTATGGAGATTAGTCAAAAAACTAGGAGTGAAACCACCACCTGACCCAACTATCCCACTCCTCAGTATATATCCAAAAGATCTAAAATCAGCATACTATAAGGATACAGCCACATCAATGTTTATAGCAGCAAAATTCATAATAGCTATGGAAGCAACCTAGGTGCCCTTCCACAGATGACCTGAAAAGGAAAATGTAATATGTATGTATATACACATGTGATGAAACTACATAGAACTATGTTCACATATACACAAAAACACAAACACACATACATGCATGTAAAAGTGATGAAATCCAGGGGCAGGGGGTGTAGTTCATGGGTAGAGCACTCGCTTAGTATGTCAGGCCTGAGTTTGATCCCCAGCACTGAAATCTGAATAAGGTGATATCTGAATAAAGTTTGTAGTTTACATCAGTATCAGTTTCCTGAATTTGACACAGTAGCCTCAAAATAAATAAATAAATAAATAAATAGGAATAAATTTAACCAAGGAGGTGAAAGATGTCTACAATGAAAACTATAAAACACTGAAGAAAGAAATTGAACAAGACCTCAGAAAATGGAAAGACCTCCCATGTTCATGGATAGGCAGAATTACCATTATTAAAATGGTCTTACTACCAAAAGAAATATACAGATTCAGTGCAATCCCCAAATACTAATGACATTCTTCACAGAACTAGAAAAAAATCCTAAAATTTGCTTGGAAGAAGAAAAGACCCAGAATACTCAGAGCAATTCTATGCCAGAATACTCCCATAATGGTTGACTCAGGCTCTTGTGATGCATGGGACTTGGGGGCCTAGGATTGAGGATCTAGCCTCCCCAGACACTCCGTGCAGCAATTCCCCTTTGAGGTCTTGCTACATCCATGCTCTGACATCTCACCTCTCCAGTCTCAGGAAAGAACATAAAGAAGCCACTTACTTTTCTAAGATCCTTTCTCCTCCATTTCTCCAGGACACCCAGCATCATCTTATCAGTTTAGCTTTTCCAGATGTGGGAAATGAAATGACACCCAAATTCCCATGGTAAGGAATTATAAAGTCTCACTAACTTAGGAAATGTGAAGAGAAAAATTTAGGGAAAACAAAATGAAAACTAGATCAAATTAGAAAAGTCACCTTATTAATTTGCAATGAATGTGGCAACAACAGGTTACATCCACATAGCTAGTCCATTCTTCCCTCTTTAAAATAAAAATTCAAAATCCTAAGTAGAATGTTGCCTGGTGAGCTTGCAATCAGAACTAGGGGCATAAGAAAAATTCAACATTTAAAGGGGCCAAGATATCATAGCCTGATATATTAATCCCACAGTAGAATTCTTGGAAACACTGGAAATTCATTGGCTGAAATCCCTTGAAACCATGTCCACTTTGAGAATGTCCTTGCCAGTGAAACTGCAACACTCAGGGACATTTGGCTAGTACTTTGTCTCCCTGGAGGGCACTTGGATGAACATTACCAACATTTGTCCTAGAGACTATTCCTTTTCTATGCTTCCACAACTGAATCCTTCCCATCAAATAACAGACTAGTCCTGATGGCTTATGACTCATCTCTCTTCAGAATGCTTTTGTATAGATCTGTTTTCAATCAGTGTCCTGAGGACTTTAAATATGAAGTCTCAAAGATCCAATATAATTTCTTCATTCTCAAGTTAGCCTTCATATATGCCTACCATATTCTGATAATGATTTGTCAACTTTGCATCACTATGACCAAAATATCTGACAAGAACCATTGAAAAGAGTTAAAGTTCATTTGGGGCTCACAGTTTCAGAGGTCTCAGTCCAGGTCAGCAAACTTCATTACTCTGGGCCTGAGGTAAGGCAGAACATCATGGCAGAAGGGGTGCTCCTCCTGGTGGCCAGGAAGCAGAGGGGCAAGGGAGAGGAAGAGAGAAGGGAACCAGAGGGATAAGATATAATTCCCAAGGACACTGCCTTTCCAGTGACCTATCTCCTTCAACCATGATCCATTTAATTACAGTTACTACTCAGTTCATTCAAACTAGGATGGACTGATTAAGCTACAGCTTTGATAATCTAATAATTTCATCTCAACATTCCTGCATTAACACAGGAGTTGGGGTGGGGGGACTATTTTATATCCAAACCATAACAATGTTTCATATAAAACAACCCATATTAGAAGATCTTCAATCTGGGTTTCTAAATACCAGAAGCATCCAAACAAAAAAAAAACTTAAATTATTTAAAAATAATTATATATTTTAAAAACTACTTCATGGTGTACATGAATATCTATGAAATACATGATTAAAAATAATGACTGTGCTCAGAATCTGTTCAGATGACCATTTCACCAAGATACATTTTGTTAAATACAGAACACAAGGCATTAGGAAAAGACAAGACTGAGAAGAGTTAACATGCTTTGATTTGCCAAAATCAAAAAGGATCCTGGCCCACATATTTCCTGCTTGACTCCATTCTCTTACAGTCTGAGCATCAGGACAGAATCTGTTCATATTCTCATGGCCCCAGCCGGAGTTCTGACCTTGAGCACACTCTGTGACACTCATTTGACCAGGAGGATCCAAAAGGCATAAGGAGAGCTGCCTACTGTTGCTATGTAATATGAGGTGGCAAAAAAGTCTCTTTAAATTTGGTTTACATTACAAGAAACAGCAAAATTAGATTACTGAAGATAATGGGGACCACTCTGAGAGAACAGAGTGAGACTTAGAAGACGTTCAACCCACTTACAGTTCCATTTCAAATATGGATGAAACAATATTGAGCAAAGGAAGTTAATCCACATCTGGTAGATTTTATTAAGTTAAAAAAAGTTGTACAGACTCCAGGCAATGAGTTTCATGTTAAAATTCATAATAACCCATAGGTATATCTCATCAAAAGCCATAAATGGACATTGTAATATATGTTTTTCACTAATGACTCTACCTTGATTATGAATGAAAACCAAATAGTAATAGCAAATATCAAGCTTCTTTTAAAAAAATTAGTATTTTTCATTTAGCATCATAGCAGATTTAGGACTCATAGGGACCTTCCATGAGGTATCCAGAGAGTAGTATCATTTTTTTCTGTACTGAAATTTAGCTTACCATTTTATAACAAGTATCTTCTAGAGTAATTTTTTTATTTGATTTTTTGTTCAGTCTAGACTTAGTATGAAAGAAATTAGGTCAAAATAAAGTTATGCAGTCAAGAAAAGATCATTTATTTCTTGTGTTTAGTTTTTAAAAATGTTTTATGTTAAGATGTTTTTAAAAATTTGTTATTTATACTGTGAATTAACTTATATTTTTTGTTACATGTTTATCCATATGATGTATCTATGTGATATGTATATCCAGTGAGGTACTAAAAGTCAGTCCTTCAAAAAAATTAAGTCCTAATTCATGACTTTTGCCCTGTTCCATGCTGTAATTATCCCTAGCTTGGCCAGTTTCAATCTATCAATGTAATGCTACTGAATGTTGAGCTGAGAATGGATGTCCCCATTTGTCTCTTGTATACCACTACCAACAGGTTTCAGCACACCACTGTATCTTTGTGTGTGTGTGTGTGTATACAACACATATAGAGACACATATATCCCAAGAGACCTATGGAGTAGCAATGAAGACTGAAGTCAGTGCCTACCTTAAAATCACACCTCTACCACTCACTAGTTGATGAACTTGGACAAATCACTTAACTTTTCCACATCTCAATTTCCACTTCTACATAATCAACATAATGTTACTCCTTGGTAGGTGTGTTATAAGGATTAAATAAATATACACAAAGTGCTAACCACAGTAACATATAAGAGCTATTCAAACATCAGCCATCATTGTCGCTGTCACTGTTACCTGAATATACTACTCTATACATACATACAGCAATTAGTCAGAATATGGCCCACGAGAAGCAGTTGATGCTCCATCTCTACCTGTCTCTTCCTTTACTCCTCCACCTCTGATTCAGATCCCTCTCTTCCCATCTGTAGGTTCAGATTAGCCTTGTAGAAATTAATTTCTGTCCAATCAGAATCACAGCAAATCTTTAGACCGAAGGCAGGAACCGTTTCCTTACTAAGTCTCATGGCTGTCCCTGTCAATCCCTGGAGATCTCTTGGTACTGAAGTATGACCCTGAGTATTTGGTACTTTCCTTTGTCCCCCTCAGAATCTTTGAACTCATCTGATCGCTATTTTTCCTCTTGATTTCTGATTGGTGGCTTGCCACGATTCCTGCTCAGAGTATGTATCTGGATCTCTGGAGCTTGACTCCTAGGTTCTGATCTCCTGGCTCTGCTTCATCTGGGAATCCCGACTGATGATCTGGACCTTCCCCAATTTCTACCAATTTTTACTGTACTACCAATTTTCTTGATCTGGGATACTTGCCCTGAAATGACCAGTGAATCTGGGTTTTCCAGAGAGGTTCAATTTTAAATATTCTATCTTTTTTACTCTACTCTTTCAGTACCTGAAATATATTTCCCAGAGAATTTTTGAGAAGAGAAAGTAATACAAAATCCCAAAGTCAGAACTTTTGGAGGGGGGTGGGATGGGTGCTAGGGATTGAACCCATTGTCTCTCATATACTAAGCAAGCCTTCTGCCACTGAGCTGCACTCCCACTCTCTTTAAAACAAACAAACAAACAAACAAAAAAAAACCCATATATTTTTAGTTGTAGATGGACACAATACTTTTATTTATTTACTTTTTGTGTGGTGCTGAGGATTGAACCCAGTGCCTCACACATGCTAGGCAAGTGTTCTACCACTAAGCTACAACCCCAGTCCTCCCAGTCTCTATCTTTTTAAATTAAGAAAATGATCATTTAAACAAAGATTTATGTAACCTTTTAAGTGTCAGTTCTGAAATGACCACCAGTCTTATGCTGGATTCTAAACCACAGTCCAGTTTCTACTTCTAACAAGCAGTACCATATTACATGGTGGAGATGATTTGGAAAGAAGGCAAAGTAGAGAGGAGGACCCAGAGATCTCCCTGCTCCTACTTTCAAGCAATGGCCAGAATGTCTCTTACTTTAAGCTGATTGCAGTGGTGTATGCCTATAATTCACTGGAGGCTGAGGCCGGAGGATTCCAACTTTGAGCCCAGCCTCAGCAACTTAGACCCTGTCACAAAATAAAAACTTAAAAAGCGCAGGAGGTGTAGCTCAGTGGTAGAGTGCCACTGGGTTAAATTCCCAGTACCAAAAAATTTAAAAATTGTCTTATTCTATTTGTGTGTGTCTAAGGCAATTATCTGATATTTGTTGTACTTTGAATATTATGGAGACAAATAACTTGATTGCCTGTGTTCTCCTCCATTTTATCACTTAGTGACCACAAATGTATTAGCACCTGTTACGGATCTTTATCATGTGGCATGCTCTGGTGGCTACCCTCTAAATCAAAAGGACTGAATTTCCATATAGTCCAAAATAAGTGTTTGAGTTTGGTTACCTCACCCTTTCTCCAACTGACTCAATCTCTGCTGGCAGCTTTTCTGCCTTACCAAGCATTCAAAGGCAAACTGTAGAAAACATTACATCTGAGGAAACTTCAAAATTCACGTATCTGCTAAAGTTCTAAACAATAATTATTTCTCTAAATTAATGTCTTCTGCTGATGAGAAAAACAACATCATTTAGTGGTGATGCTGTATATGGGTTGGGTTTTAGTCAGCTTTTTCATTGCTGCACCAAAAGACCTGACAAGAGCAATATTAAGGAGGAAAAGTTTATTTTGGGATTCATGGTTTCAGAGGTCTCAGTCCATAGATGGCCGACTTCATTCCTCAGGTCCTAGAAGAGGCAGAACATTATAGCATAACAGTATGGTGAAGGACAGTGACTTAGGGCATTGCCCCAAGAAGCAGAGAGAGAGAGGGGGTGAGAGTGCTCCTCACCACCTGACGAAATGTAAACCCCCAAAGCAGTCCTTGGTGACTCACCAGTTCCAGCCACACCCTATCTGCTTTCAGATACCACTCTGTTAATTCCTATCAGGGAATTAATTCACTGATCAGGTTAAACCTCTTAAAACCCAATCATTTCATCTCTAAACTTTATTGCATTGCCTCACACATGAGTTTTTAGAGGACACCTCCCTCACATCTAAACTGTAACAGGTTGTATGGATGGTACTGAGGGAATGGGGCAGGCAGGAAGAAGAAAGGAAGGGTTCTAGTCAAAAATCCTCTTTCTTTGGAAGCTCCCATCCCCTCCCGCCCTCTTTTTTTTTAGAATTAACTCATTCCAGCAATGTTTTTGTTTTGTTTTGTTTTGTTTTCGAGGTAGGGGTCTTACAATGTTGTCCAGGCTGGCCTCGAACTCCTGGACTCAAATGATCTTCCTGCCTCAGTCTACCAAGTAGCTGGGATTACAGTCATGCACCACCATGCCTGGCTCAGTCTAGCAGTTTAAATAAAATGCATTTTCTTCCACCTAATCCTTTTTATTAAAAGAGAGGGGATAAAAGGTATAATTAGGTAGAAAGAGCACTGGACTAAGAGTCAAGAAGCCTGAACTCTGCTAATGTTTTAAACCTGGGATTCATGCACCCTCAAGGGGTCAAAGAATTCAGAGTGTTCATGGAACTTGGAAGAAAGAACAAAATCACATAATTATTGTCACTGACATCTTATTGAAACTCAGCATTTCATTCAGGGTCTCCCCAACTTCTGCTCTATCTTTCCCCTCCCCTCACCTATAGTTATTCAATTATTAATGCAGACAAGAAACCACAGTGTATTAGCAGTTCTTATGACTTTCACCAATAGAAATCACAAACACTTTCTTATTGCTTCTACATTTGTTGCAGGTATCTCAAAATATCATGTATTCTAACTACTATGTCAAAATTATGGTACTTAATAGATGCACTTAAGATCTTAAGATTTCATGTGTTAATAAACACAATTTCCACAAATTTGTTTCCTAATATTCTGATAATAGTATTTCAATAGACTTTCTTTCCTTTGGATTCTTAGGAGGGGGCATTGTTTGTTTTGGTATGGGGGATTGAACCCAGGGGCACTTAACCACTGAGCCATATCCCCAGCCCTTTTTATTTGGAGAAAGGGCCTCACTAAGTTGCGTAGGGCCTTGCTAAGCTGCTGAGACAGGTCTTGAACTTGTGATCCTCCTGGCTCAGCCTCCCAAGTCACTGGGATTACAAATGTGTGCCACCATGCCCAGTCTTAGGTATTTTTTCAAAACATCTTTATTGAGAATTGATTACTTTGAAGTGTACAAGTCAATTGCTTTAATATATTCTCAGAATTATACAACCTTCATTATAATCTAAGTTTAGAATGTTTTTATCATCACAGAAAGAAAATTGGGACCATTAGCAAGACTTCTCACTCTTTCCCTTCACCCTCCAGCCCTTTCGAACTCAGTTCTTTTTTTGCCAAGTAATGTTCCACTGTAAGGACATACCATATTTTGTCTATGTTGATTGACATTTAGGTTGTTTCTACTTCTTAGCTATTATAATGCTGTCATAAACATTTTATGTTTAAGTTTTTATGTGGATGTATGCTTTCTCTTGGGTTTATACTTAGGAGAAGAATTGCAGCGTCATGTGGTAACTCTGTTCAAACCTTTGAGGAACTGCCAGATCATCAAAGTGGTTGCACCATTTTACATTACTACCAACAGTGTTTAAAGGTTCCAATTTAAAGATTCCAGTTTCTCAATGTACTTTCCAACTCTTTTATTATGTTTTTTTTTATTATAGCCATCTTACTTAGTAAGTATGAAGTGATATCTCATGTTGGTTTTGATTTGCATTTCCCTAATGGCTAATGGTATTTAGCATTTTTACATGTGCTTATTGGTCATTTATGTTTTCTTTGGAGAAAGAGCTATTCAAATCCTTTGCCTTTTTTTTTTCCTCTCAGCAATAGAAGTTGAACCCAAATACTGGTGCACAGTAGGCAGATGCTCTACCACTGATCTACATCTCCAGCCCTTTTATTTTTTTAGACAGGGTCTTGCTAAATTGCTCAGGGTAGCCTTGAATTTAAAATTCTACATCCTTAGCCTGCTGAGTAGCCGGGATAATAGGCATGTGCCACCCATCCAGAACTTCACCCATTCTTTGTGTTATCTTATTATTTGACTTTAGGAGTTCTTTATATATTCTGGATACAAATTCCTTATCAGGTATATGGTTTGCAAATATTTTCTTTCATTCTGTGGACTCCCTTTCCACTTTCCTGATGGTATTACTTGCAGCATAAGTTTTGGAGGTAGTATAATTTATTTTTATTTTATTGGTTGAGATTTTGCTATCATATCTAAGAAGTTATTGCTTAGGTGATGGTTGTACAACTCTGTGAATATACTAAAAACTATTGAATAGTACACAGCAAACAGGTGAATTGTAAAGTATGTGATTTCATCTTTATAAGAATTTTTTTTTTTAAGTCAAAATCCAAAAGATGCACATGCCTGTAATCGCAGCACCTCGGGAGGCTGAGGCAGGATGATCGCAAGTTCAAAGCCAGTCTCAGCAAAAGCGAGGTACTTAACCAACTCAGTGAGACCCTGTCTCTAAACAACATACAAAATAGAACTGGGGATGTGGCTCAGTGGTTGAGTGCCCCTGAGTTCAATTCCTGGTACAAAAAAAAAAAAAAATCCAAAAGATAATAGAGACCATGGAAACAAAATGATGTACTCCATTTGTGTACAATGAATTAAAAAGTAGTCTGTAAAAACTTAAAAAATAAAAAGAGATAATAGAGAAAAATCCAGATCTTGGTATCATTGCTTGACCTTCTCTGTACAAAAGCCAATAAATTATTATTGTTTTAAAAAACATCATTTTCTAAAATTAGATCCTGGTGTTGACTGTGGAACTCTGTAAATATTACTAAGAACAAATGAATTGTGTATACTTCAAATGGATGAATTTTAAGCTGTCTCTAATAAGGCAAAAGAAACTATTGCCTAATCCACAATCATAGGATTCACTCCTATGTCTATGTTTTCTTCTAAGAATCGCACAGTTTTAGCTCTCACACTTAGGTCTATGATGCATTTTGAGTTGATTTTTGTATGTGGTTTTAGAAAGGGGTCCAATTCATGGGATTTATTTTATGCTCTTAAAAAACATTATTCTGAGAGGGAATACATAGGCTTCTCTAGCCTACAAGGCAATCTACAGCAGAGGAAAAGAGAACTCTTGCTCTAGAACTTGGACCTTTATTTCTCTGACCCTGTTTCCTTCCGGAAAATATATGGGATTGAGTTGGGAAGACCCTTCTAGCCTTGTGGTGGCATTTACTGGGCAGATATTGTGGGTGGAGAGCAATAACTCTTAAGAAAACACCTCAAGTCTCTGACACCAGTTGCTTCTAAGTTATTTTCTCCACCAAAGCAAGCCATTGTCTGGGGATTACAGGAGGGCTCAACCAGAACTTTGAGAGAAGTGTGTCAGGGGTAGAGGTGACACAATAGGGGAAGGAAATATTGTTTGTTGAAAAACAATCAATTGCCTTCAACAAGTTCCCAAAAAACTGGAAAGCTTGTTTTGTTGATACAGATTAATGCCAGCTCTTGGAAGGTAAATAAGAATAGGCAAAATGAATGGATAATAGACACCCCCATATGAGAAAGGGGATTGTTTGTACAAAGTTAGCAGGAGAAGTGATGCTAAGCATGAAACTTGAGTCATTATCACTGAAGTCACCAAAGGGGATCAAAAATCTGGAAAATACAATCAAATCCTTACTTTTACAACTGTAAAAGTACTCCTACAATTTTCCAAAATTGTTCCCTGCATTATTTCCTTTTTTAAAGAAAATGTCATGGAAGTTTTTAAATATAGATTGTTTATGTCTCTTTCAAAATTAATGAAATAATCATGAGATAAGTTAGCACCAAGTTCTATAAGCCATTTGATTGTCTGTTGCACTGCAGTTCTTTCTAGAATCTATTTCTATACAGAATATTGACAATTACAAAAAGACAAAATGTATGTTTTCAAAAGTTCCATTAAATATGGAGTTTTTAAAAGACCATGGGATATTTCCAGAAAAGCTAGCATGGTCTCCTGAGGTTTATGAACTAGCTACTCTAATGCATAGACCATGCTAACTTCTCCATGTGTTTGCAAATTTTCCATGCATGTGTTGACATCCTTTTAAATTAATAGTCCACTTTCTTATGAAGTGGGGATGTGGTGGGGGGGGCAGGAATCCTAAGAGAACCCAAAGTCAGGAGTCCTACTTTTCTCTCCCTTGTACTTATTTCTCAGGTTTTTCCCTGTTCTAAGAGGTACCAACACTAAGGGGAAGAAGAGCACGGACAGTGAGGAAGCAAAGTCAGAGATCATATGAGCCCTGCCAAGTATTTAAGGTCAACTTGGAAGGAACTGTCAGTGAAAGGACAAGGAAGCTGAACTGCTCTCAAGCCAGCTGAGCTGGATGGCAGCCAATTTCTATCTCTTTTTTTTTTTTTTTTTTTTTGGTACTGGGGATTGAACTCAGTGGCACTCGACCGCTGAGCCACATCTCCAGCCCTACTTCGTATTTTATTTAGAGACAGGGTTTCACTGAGTTGCTTAGGCCTCACTTTTCCTGAGGCTGGCTTCTTTGAACTTACGATCCTCCTGCCTCAGCCTCCCTAGTCGCTGAGATTACAGGCGTGCTGCCACCACTCCCAGCTCTATCTCCTTCTTAGGCCAGAAGAGGAGCTCTCCACAGTTCTGCGTATCCCTGCACTAATGCAAAATCGCTCTGTAGAAACAAGTGAAAAGACTTTAGGTGAAAAGACTGAGCCAGGTTTCAGCAAGGGGTTGAGGGGCAGAGAACAGAGAGGACAAAACTAGCTTACAAGTTTATTTGGAATGAATGAAAGTAAATAAAGTCTTCTTATTAATGTAGGACCAGAGTTGTGCAATCTGGTCAAAGGGTTTTATGCAAGGATGCCATATATATGTGTGTGTGTGTGTGTAATATATATATATCATATATATATAATATATATATGTATATATAAAATCTCATGGTAATGGATAAAGTAGAGAAAAACACAGTTTTGTTATTTATTTATTTATTTATCAAGGATTGAGCCCAAGGGCACTTAATCACTGAGACACATTCCCAGCCCTTTAAAAAATTTTTTTTTAATTTGTATTTTGAAACAGGATCTCAATACGTTGCTTACAGCCTTGCTAAGTTGCTGAGGCTGGCTTTGAACCTGAGATCCTCCTGCCTCATCCTTCCAAGGGAGGAAATTATCATTATATACTAAATCATAACCTTTCTCATTTCAGCAATTTTTTTTTCCTTTTACACTAGAACAAGGGAATGATGCTCTCATGTTTTTGCACCCTTGCCTCCAATGGACAAAGAAAAGTAAATTTCTTTTCACAGAAATAAAGTGTACTATAAAAAAAAAAGGAAAAGAAAAATATCAGTAAACCAACATCGTATGACTTATTCTAAAACAGATTTTCTCTAACAATTGACATCTAACTCCATGTATTAGTTCCTGTTTTGCTTTCATAAATTTTCCCCTCACATTTCCTTTCTGGTGGGAATAGTATTTTACGGTTCTGTGATAAGTCAATTGCAATCCATCAGGTATCAGTTATCAGTTAGAAAGTATGTGTCAAACTGAAAAAATGTTTATATCCAGAAATGACAAACTTATTTGCTCTTTCTGCATTTGGGTGATCTCAGCTTATTTGCTGGAAATGTGCATTGAACCGTTAAGTGATATCATATCTCTCCTGAGACATAATCTTTCGGAAATGCCTATCTAGTTCACTGTTTTTCACAGAAGGAAGAATCCTGAGGATCGGGTCCTACCGGGAAGAATGCTACCCAAGGTGGCCTGAGATACGATGTCTGTATGTAACAGTCCCAATTTTCATGATCTTAGCTGCAAGAAGACAAGGTCATAGCACAGAAGGCAACTTTGTACACTTGTGAATGAGGGAAAAGCAGAAAATACATAGGGAGACTGAAAACAAGGGAGTGAAGATCTGATCAGAGCTGGATGGGTGGAGAGGGTCAAGGGAAGCATTTCAGTTCTGAAGCCACAAGTGAATCTCGAGCCAGAGTGCCCCTTTAATGTTGGCTGTTGAGAGAGGGTCAGCTGCTTAGAGTAGACACCCACAGATGACTCCAGGCTAAATGGTATAAGTCACTACATAGATCAGATCTATTTTTATTTTCTTTTATATATTTCCATTTTTTAATCTTGGTGCTATGATTTTTTAAATCCTTTAGTTCTTCCTTGAATGGGTCTTGCTTTTAAGTTCTTCCTCACAGTTTTAGCTTCCTTTGGATTTTTTTTTTTTTTCTTTTTCTCTTCGAGAGCTCTCTAAAAGCTAGCACTTGGTAGAGTTTACCCCACTTTGTTCACATAGTCTGTAAAGCAGGACTTATGTTGGCCTTGATTTCTCAGATCTCTAATCAACTCTGCAGAACATAGAACAACTTGCAACAGGAATAATAATAATAATAATAATAATAATAATAATAACAGTCAGCACAGAAAAGTAAGAGGGAGAGTGACATGAAGTCATAAGCTTTCATTTGGAAATATCTGTTCTGCTCAACTGAAATGCATCCTTGGAGATCAGTTACTAACATCTGTCTAGGTGGAAAAAAGCAAAGCCATAAGGAAATTCTGCCTTCAAGTGTTAAGTCTGCTTTTGTGGATTACCTTCTGTTGAAATTCCCACATACAAACAAACATTTGAAAACAATGGCTGCCACTAATAAGATTTCCAAGGGTACCTTTTAAACAGAGTAGATTTGTTTTCCTATCACAACTGCCTCAGAGCAGTTCCCGCTTAAATACATGTATGGCTATTTTATATCTGCCATTATGCATTTTTGTTTGCTTAACCTAAGTCTTGTCAATGAGTTATTTTAAAAAATATTTTTTGAAATTACCCACACCCCAAACAGTAGAAATGCTCTGTGAATACAAATGCTCTGGTAAGGCACAGCCAGGTACTACTGGGTGTAGGCACAGGACAAACCGCATGGTCTGCCTTGGCAGCCCTGTCCTCACCTGCAAGCTGCCCACACACACTCCTTTCCAAACGGCACTTCTCTGATGCCAACTGGCTGAGCTACTGAGAGGAAGCCTACGGTGGGTGGGGGAGGTGACATGGATAAATATTTTATAAACTTAACTTCAAGCTTAAAATTTGATTTACCCTTTCAACCAAATTCACATTAGAAGTTCCACCTCTTGGGCTGGGGTTGTGGCTTAGTGGTAGAGCACTCGCCTAGCATGTGTGAGGCATTGGATTTGAGCCTCAGCACCACATTAAAAAAAATAAATAAAATAAAGGTCTTGTGTCCATATACAACTGAAAAAATATATATATAAAAAAAGGAAGTTCCACCTCTTAAAAATCTAGGACATTCAAGAGTTAAAGGAGTATGGAAGCTGGTGCAGCCCGGGGCTGTCATCCAAGGCCAGCTGAACATGCAGCAGGAAGGGTTTGGTTCTGGCTAGGCTACAGACAAGACATCTGGATGCAGGAAGGGTCTAGAACGCCAGAAGCAGCTTTGCTTTTTGGTGTTAGGCTTCATTGAGTCCAGCCTGGGAGAATATTTGGTTTAAGATCCAAACTGAGCTTCTTCTTTGAAGAGGGATTTGATATTTTGAATTTTATATAAAACAAACATCATATATATATATATATACACACACACACACACACACACACACACATATATATATATATATATATATATACACAAATATATATGTTCTTCTTGGTGAAGGTTATAGGAGCAACAATATACACAATTAAACATACTTAGAAAAGGATGCAGACCAGATTCATTAGATTTCTAAATACATAGAACCTATTGTCTTTAAATAATTTTGCTAGGAATCTGGATAAGTTGCCTGAAAAAAATTTTTGGTTTCTATATTGTACTTCTCTTATTACTCTTATGAAGAATTTTTTTTTCCCTTACAGGTCACTTGAAAAAGCAATTTTGCCAGAATGAAATTGCTTTTAGGTCTTTAAAATTCTTTTCCTTCTCCATTTTTATTTTATATTTCCTTATATTATATTTATAATTAATTGCATTAGGCAGAATGTTGGGCCAGTTGTAATGCCTTTCACAGAAAATTTTTCTTTACTAAAACTAGAAAAAAATACAGGGAAATTATTGCAAATTCCTACTCTATATTGCTCCTGAATATACACTCTGGAAACCACCTACTTTAAAAGACATGATCTATTCTTTTTTAGCTATAGCATTCTATTTTTTATTTATACATGTAATTCTTAACAATTAAAGAAAAAAGACAAATGTAAATTCATTTACACAAAGTGGGAAAAAAGAATATTATCCTTAAGAGACTTCTCACCTTAAAGAAGAGAAAATGCACACATCTTTCTGGTTGTGAAAAATCATTGGTAAGGGAAGGGTATTTTTGTTGCCACACCCCCCACCCACGCCCGCCCGCTTCTCCAAAGCATTAATTGCCACCTAGCAGTAGAGAAAGGAATTGCATACTTAGCTTTGGATAGAATTCTAGAAAACAGCTGTAAAGAGGCACATTACTTTTAGAGTGAACAATATCTTAGAAATTATTAGCCTACTGGTAGACTAGGGATTAATTTTTTTCTCTCTCATCTTGAGAAAAGAAAAGGAAATAAAACAAGTGAAAGTGTTTGGCTTATGTATAAAAATACTTTCCATCATAAAATGTCTGCTCTTTTGTTACCTTTGCCACCCCAGCAACAGCCCAATGAAAAAGAAATTCTGAAGACATCCCTGATGCTAAAAAAATGCTGGCTGTGACCCATCAGAGGAATAAATACTTGCTTTTAGTACAGAAAGCAGTTTTCCAAATAATCTCAGAATAGATTTCTAAAGAAATAAAAGCAAAATTTTCTTTGTTGTTGTGAGTACAGTAAGAGGTTCATTTTTTAAAATGAGATATTTTATAAAGAATACAATAATTTCCAGTTAAAATTATTATTCAGATTTATTAAAGAAAGGTGTCCTTGGGCTGGCATTGTGACTCTGTGGTAGAGCACTTGTCTTACATGTGTGGGGCACTGGGTTCAATCCTCAGCACCATATAAATAAATAAAATAAAGATATTGTGTCCATTTACAACTAAAAATAAAGAAGACTTAAAAAATTAAAAAAAAAAAAGGTGTCCTTGATTCAAACCCCACCAACTATATATTTTTTTTAGCAGTCAGCCACCTTGAATGTTAACACTTTAAAGGGTATCTTCCACGATTATGCTTCGTAGACTGGCAGCTAACTAAAAGTACATCAAAGTAGTCAAAACATATAAAATCAAAATTAAATATTATGAAAAAGGTGGGTTTGGCTAAAAGTGTAGCATTTCAGAGATGAGATTTGAGTGGGGAGAATACAATTATGGTTTGTCACTCTATCTAAATAATAGGCATTGCTACTATTGTGATTGTATGAATATGTATTACACTAAGGCAACCAGCAATATTTTGGAAGACAAAAGCTTATTCCAAAAGTAGCAACAATAATAGCTAATATTTATGGAGTACTTACCACATGCAGGTAGTATACTAAGCACTATAAATGAGAAATTCTCCAAATCATCACAATAATCATCAAACACACCAGCCAATGTTATTTCTTTTTTTTTTTTAATTGTAAACAAATGGGATACATGTTGTTTCTCTGTTTGTACATGGCGTAAAGGCATACCATTTGTGTAATCATAAATTTACATAGGATAATGTTGTTTGATTCATTCTGTTATTTTTCCCTTCCCCAACCCCTCCCACCCCTCTTTTCCCTCTATACCGTCCTTCCTTCTTCCATTCTTGCCACCCTCCCTAACCCTAACTCTAACCCTAACACTAACCCCTCCCATCCCCCCATTATGTGTCATCATCTACTTATTAGTGATATCATTCGTCCTTTGGTTTTTTGAGATTGGCTTATCTCACTTAGCATGATACCAATGTTATTTTTTGTTTTGTTTTGTTTTGTTTTTTTGGGTGCTGGGGATCGAACCCAGGGCTTTGTGCTTACAAGGCAAGCACTCTACTGACTGAGCTATCTCCCCAGCCTGTTATTTCTATTTTACAGGTTTCATCAACACCACCACCACAAAGATTCGAAGAGGTGAAATAAGTCATCAAAGATCTCCAAACTTATAAGTAAGTAAGCTCAACTATTAACCAAATTCTTTTTTAATATTGGAGTGTCGCAGCATTCAATCCTCCAAACTCTTTTCTGTCTCTTCTCACTCTAGTCTCATGGCTCTAAATAACTTCTCTACAAAAGTGACCCCAATTCTGGATCTCTAGCCTAGATCACTTCACCAAACTCCAATTCATATGCTAATCAACTACCCCATATTTCCACCTGGATGTCTAATAGGCATTTCAAACTTGAAATGTAAAAGCCATATTCATTATCTTTTCCCAAAAAATCTATTCCTCCCGTCACTTCAGTTATTGAAAACTCTGTTCTTCCATTTGCTCAGGTCAAAACACTGGAATTTGAATTCTCTTTCTCTTACACACCACATGCAAACCATTATCAAAAGACTGTTGGCCTTCAAAATATATCCATAATCCAACTACTTTCTACCACCTCACCATTACAACTCTGAACCAGGATATCGCCAACTCTCACTTGGATTGCGATAAGAACCTTGATCTTGTTAGCATGCCTGACCCCCTGTAGTCTGTTCTCAACACAAGTATCAGGATCTTTTAAAAGTGTTAGGCATGAAATTCCTCTGTTCAAATTCTTCTGTTGACTTTATATCTCAAAGTCTTTATTACAGACTGAAGGTCAACAACATCTGTAATACCTAACCCATCTCCTCCCTGATTTCATTCTTTTTCTCAGGAATATTTGTCTGTTTTGTTTACATAGATATTCTTGGCGTCTTACTAATAATGCTTAGCATAAAGTGATGAACTAATACTTGCTGAATGAATGAGAAATATCTGATTCCAATCCCCACCCTTTTCAATACTTCTTATGCATATTTTGGAGGCACTGTGAGGAGAAGGCAGTGGGCTGGACTCTTCAGAGTGGCTCTTATATAAGAGCCTCACTTGGGCACCAGAAAAAGAGATATTTGGTCTCTTGGGGTTTTAACGGTTTTTCAGCTCCTCTAAGCATGACTTAGGGATTTTGGCTCCAGGATACACCCTGATTCCTAACCAGTAGTTGCAAAATTGATCAGTAAGAGTATTGTGTAGGAAGAATAATCGAGAAAAACACACTACTTTTCTGAATTAGATACTGCTGTTAGTTATTTCAGGATTTTTTTAGAATTAAAAAAAAAATCTTAATAAGAGCCAAACTGAAAATCTCCCATAGACATGTTTTATTGTTACTCAACTATCAAGATGACGTTCTGTAATAATTGCTTAATTTCTGGAAAAAAAAATTTCTAAACAACTCAAGTATGCCAATGGCTTTTGTACAGGCCTCCCTCGGTCACATACAGAGAGAGGGAAATTATACAACTTAGTTGTAACTCTAAATTATTATTCTTCCTAAGTATGTCTATTAACTCTGATTTGCCCTGTTCCAAATGTTGCCTCCTACCAGAAGAGAACCTTAGCATCTGAATAGCTAGGAAAAAAAGAAGGTAGGAGTGGGTACAGACAAGCCTAGTTTAGAGTGAGCTATGTAAGAGCTATGAAATATTGGCCAAATAAATTATCAAAGTCATATGATGGAATACCTTATAGACATTTAAAAGTATGGGACATGAAGAAATGTTTGTGGTACAATGTTATTAAATTAAGTTTGGCCTTAAGCTGTTTCATACATATTTTAATTTTGGCCTAATGGTTTCTTATGTATATAATGAATTGTTATATAACCTGTAAACAGATTGTAGCTTAATCTAAGAGTATATTCTTTCAAGCAGCAACCAAGTCTCAGCTAATCATAGCTGTTAAACCTCTAGCCAATCAGAGGCTGAAAGCTGTCCCCCACACACAAAAAAAGTGACCATATAGGGCAAATGCCAACAACAACCAATCAGGTTGCTTTTTCTCTAGCTATAAATAAAACCAGTACCTGAGGTGGGGTGGAGCTTTGTGAAACTTTATGATCCAGATTACTACCCAATTCATGAATTCTTTGCTCAGTTAAACTGCTAAATTTAAAGTTTTCCTTTAAACATGTAAAAGCAGGTTAAGGGCTGAAGTTATAGCTCAGTTGGTAGAGTGCTTGCCTCGCATGCACAGGACCCTGGGTTCAATACGCAGCAAAAAAAAAAAAAAAAAGAAAGCAGGTTAAAAAATAATCATGTCTCTTGAGAACAAGATCTCTTTGTAGCAGTTTATTTTGTGCACAAATAATCTGAGGTAAATACTGGTATTTCTGCAATAACTAAGACCTTAGAAACTTTGTACAATCCTGAATGTAAAGGAAATGCTCAATGATAATTGAGATTGAATTCTCTACCTGCATGGCAAAATGGGAACTCAGTTAGATTCAAGTTAATCTAGAGAAATGAAATATTTCCATGGAATGAGAATCACACCCACAATGTGTACATGAGCAAACACATAAACATACACATGCAACTAGAAAAATATATTCTTGGGATAATTTTCCTCCCTTCTCTAGACTGATATTTGAGGGGGGAAATTACTAATATTCTAACAGTGATTTTTCTCTACTTTGTGAATTATAGAGATATTTCATACCATCTCTGTTTGAAAAAAAATTAAATGTTTTATATATCTTTTAATTTTTATTTGTTCTAATTTGTACATGACAGAATGCATTTAAACATTTTGATAGATCATACATAAATGAAGTATAATCTCTCATTTTCCTGATTATACATATTTTTTAATCAGAAAAAATATAAAGCCCACTGTAAGCTGAGTTTTTTTTTTTTTTCTTCTGAATACTTGAGCAGGTAGAAAACAAGGAAGGACATATGCCATTAATTTAGGTTCTGTTTTCCAGTTACTTCAAACCTACCCATATTTTTTCCTAAAAGTATAATAAATATAATAAAGATATATAAATTCAACTTTAAGAGTTTAAGTTTACTTCACAGAAAAAAGTATTAAATACCTCTGTATCCTGAGAAAATAAATAATAGTATCAGTCGTTGTCTAAGAATGAAACAGTACACTCCAAAGAGGAGACAAGAGAGTATAATAAGGGCGAGCAAACAAGAGATGGCACTACCATCAACAACCAGGGGCCAACACAGAGGGAGGAAGGGTAAGTAAATAAATACTGATCTCACTCTCCTACTGTTTTCCCATTTCCTGCTGGTGCCTTCATTAGCTAAGCTTAACTGAGAGTGGAAGGGACTCTACTGATGCAATCCCTTAAGAGTGAAGTAGATCTACAGGGGCAAGCAGGAATATTGAGTACAATAACTTTAAAGTGCTAGCAACCCATAACTTTGCTAATTAAAAAAAAAAATCTGCTAGAAGAATACTAGAAAAAAGTATTGCACTTCAACCTTTGGTACTATGTAATGTACTTGGAATTATTACAAATATTAAAGCACTTCTATTTATTCACTAACTCTTTTAACTAAAATTTATCGGGAGTACGACGTTTGACACATTAGATGTATACACAAAGGGAAATGTGATACAGTTCCTGTCTTCCAGATGCAGACAACTTGTATATATGGAAACAATATGCAAAGAAATAAGTGCAATTAAGTATTATATGGCACTCTGTCTCATTTTTGCCATCTATTTCCACATTCCACAATAAAATGGAAAACCACCAAACAGAAATTGCCAATTAAGGGGAAAGGGGGCTTCTTTTGCAACTTTAACTGTCCACACTTACGTCAGAAAAAAGTTGGAGTTTAGAAGAGTTTGAGTTTTTGGTGTGCTGTGAGTGGTCATTGCTTTTGCCTAACTTTATGCTTAGGGAAAGAGGCTTTTTTCACCTCCTGGTGTTGAAGATTGAACCCAGGGCCTTGCACCTGCTATGCAAGTGTTCTACCACTGGGAGCCATTCCCAGCTCCAGAAAGAAGCTTTCAGACTTTAATGGACATTTGACATATGGTCCCTGGAGCTGAGGGTTGGGGTTCACAGTGGACTAGTATCTGGCTCATATCTGAGGAACTCATTGATTTGGTACTTACATAGTGAGTTCCTACTATATGCCAGGCTTTGTTCCACATACTAAGAATATTTCAGTAAAATTTTTTAAAGCAAAAAATTCCTGCTTTGGAATATCTATGTGATTCCCTATTACATATTTATAGCCACTCCCAGCTTTTACTTAAGCTAGCTTCATTAGGTCTCTTTGTACTCAAAGAGTTCCTTCTATGAAAGTAATAATAATAAGAGATCACCATCCCTATTGGCAGGGAACTCTTATAAATCAACAATAGAATGATTAAAACAATAAAAAATTAAGAAAGTAAAATGACAATTCACTGACGTAACAGCCAATAAATAAAAGAAAAAGCTTTGTTTACTAGTAATCAAAAAAATAAACATTAAAATTAAAATTAGTAGGTTTTTTCTTTTTCTATCAACTTAAAGGTAAAAAGTACTTAATATCCAACATTGGTGATGGTTTGATGAAGGTGAAATGTCAGTACAGTTAAATATAAATTGATGTAAAACATTTTTTGCAACTTTGCTATATTTATCATAATTATAAATATGATCCTTGACTCATTATTCTACTTCTAAGAATTCATTAGAAGGTGGCAATCAGGAAAATACATAAAATATGTTACATGTACAAGAGTAATCATTACATTATTTTTATAACAGCAAAACTTGGAAATACTTAATTTCTCATCAATGAGTAAATTGCTGTATTTCCACACAATGGACCACTATGAAACTACTGAAAATAATATAGATCATTATTTGTAAACATAAGATGGCTGTAACTTTTAATTTTTTTAAATTTTAGTTGTAGATGGACACAATACCTTTCTATTTTATTTATTCATGTGTTGTTGAAGATTGAACCCAGTGCCCCACACATTCAAGGCAAGCACATAACCACTGAGCCACAACCCCAGCCCTGGCTATAACTTTTTAAATGTGTTAGTTAAAACAATTTAGTATGATCTTATTTATAAAAAAAATTTATTATACATTTGTGTGATACACATAATCAGAAAGATATACAGAAAAGATTTGTGAATATATTCACATTACATGACAATTAAAAAAAATATTTTTAGTTATAGATTGACAATGATACCTTTATTATCTATTTATTTTTATGTGGGGCTGAGGATAGAACCCAGTGCCTCACATGTGATAGGCAAGCACTCCACCGCTGGGTCACAACCCCAATCCTACATGACAGCTACATGACAATTTATAAATAAACCATTCATTCAGTATTCATTTTTCATCCATTCAGCAATGTTTATTAAGCACATAATATGTACTAGATGTGGGACAAACAAAAGAGAAAAGTCTGTTTAAATTGTTAATTTAATCTGCTAAATTATCCGGTATTTTTTTAAAAATGGTAATACCCAGTTTTGGTGAATCTAAAGATAAGGGCAATTTTGTATACTATTAAGAGGCTAAACTGGTAAAAAATATATTTCTGAAAGGCAAATAAGCACTTTTTATCAAAAGTTTTAAAAATATCCATTTCCTTTGACACTGCAACTCCATTTTTTAGGAATTTATTCTTTAAAAAATGAGTATGAATTACACAAAATTATAAAGTAGTTTATAAATGAGTTTTTTGGGGGAACCTATATATTAAACAATAGGGATCTGGATAGATGTCATATATTTATAATGCAGACTACTGTGGAGTAGTGTTTCCCCTGGAAAATGTTTAACATGGAAAAAAATGCCCCAATTATAAACATGAAAAATTTAAAAGATACTAATTTGCTGTGAATTTCGAGCAATCAGTCAAGTGATCTATTTCACCATCACCTACAAAGCTCAGATCCTTAAGAACCCTTACCTTACCTGAGTCTAAGTACTCTTCTTCTTTACAAAGAAAATTAGCAGTCGGTAGATGTTAAGTCAGCAGCTGTTTGCAGAGCTGTCTGTCTTAAGATAGATCACTTAAGGATTTACCAGATGCTTCCAAAAGAGAAAATAGGTAATTCGTAAGAAAATGTCAGTTTTTTCGTCAGTGGGTTAATCTACCAGGTATAGTGCATGGTTTTGAGGGCCGACTGTACCCTCGTGAAGCTCAAAGTCTGGCGGAAGAAACCGATAATAATAACAATTTGTGATCAATGACAACAAAGCCTTGAAAGATAAGATCTCCGGGGAGTAAAGAGGCGTATTCCAAAGTAGAAAAAAAAAAAAAAGCATGTACACAAACAAGATACTCGAGGAAAGGTATAATTGACACACACAAACAGACCATTATTTTGTGGGCTTTTCTGGATTACACAACTCCCAAATCTCTTTGAACAGTGAGTGAGATGTTGAGCGGCACGTGCG
The DNA here is from genome assembly GCF_902686445.1 of Sciurus carolinensis. NCBI lineage: Eukaryota > Metazoa > Chordata > Mammalia > Rodentia > Sciuridae > Sciurus > Sciurus carolinensis. The sequence continues at coordinate 62,492,942 of NC_062223.1, forward strand.
TATCATCCAGAGTTGCAGCTATAGTTTGCAGCAATTTCCGGCTCATTCAGCCGGTTGGATAAGAAACTGGCTGGGCTCTACAATAGACGGCGAACGTCGCTGAGGATCCAAAAGGGCGACGCGACGGGGCGAACCGGCAGCTCTTAGTTGCGGCGGGGACTCGGGGATCAGGGTTCCCCACCAATCTCAGTCCCTTGTTCTTCCAAGGCCCCGCCCATCCCCGCCGTGCGCGCCGGGAGTTTTAAGGGCGGGGAAGCGTTGAAAGCCTATCGATAACTCTGGAATAGACTGCCCTACCCTGCGCCACCGCCGTCAAAACGCCGCAGACTTCTCTATCGGTCGCCGAGCCGTGGTTTCGGCAGCGCTCCTGGATTCGCCCGCTTTGCCGGAGCTCACAGCCAGGTCCGCGCCGGAATTATGGTGCGTTAAATCCCGGTCTTTGGAAGCTTTAGGGCAGAGGTCCGATGACTGGGAGAAGGTGATCTGCCGCTCTTGTCATCCTTGAGGCGGCCTGGGGCTACGGGCCAGGGAGCCTTAACCGACGGGAGGGCTCCGGCCGTGATTCAGCATCTCCGGCCTGTCTGAAGGAGTGGCGGTCGGTAGTCAGTGAGGCCTTTTCGCCGCGGTTTATTTCACCTCCAGGGAAGGAGTCTCTAGCATTTCTTTCTCCATCAGTTAGCCGAGTTCGCCCCAAATTCCTTAAGAAAAATAGATTCCGAGAGGTCGTGAGTGAACCCTCGTGCTATGTATGGGAGAGGAGAAGAAAGGGACTTAACTTGGAGGCCTCCCCATCACGGACTTGACTCCAGGATTTGTGCTATTGAACCATGTCCACTTTCCTGGTGTCCTGCTTTACCTGTCATCTAGAAAAGGCCCGTTTCAATCACTTTGTTCAGTCATCTGGCTACAGATGAGGAAAGCTAGACTGAGGGAAGTGTTACGTCAGGGTACAATATAGGTCTCTGAACTTCAAACGAATCTGTCATTTCTGCACTCGACCTTCTCATCCCCACGATTATTCTCCAAGTACTGACAGACTTTAATAATGTCATTATGGGCGGTAATGTTCTATCACTGTAGCTATTTGTATCCACCGCTAACTTCCTGAGAACATTTTTGTGTTCATTCAATATGAATATTTACATGTGCATAGTGAGATTTCAAAGATAAATCAGACAAGTCTCTAATCATAAAGACAGAGATGTGTAAAGAACTGTGGGACTACGTGTTGGGGGAATTTGGGGAGAAAACATGGAGAAGACTTCAAGAGATAGACATTTGAGCTAATTTAAAGAAAAGGAATGTTTTTGACCGTTTATTAGTGTCCTTTGTAAGACAGCAGCATAAGCAAAGACTGGAGAAAAATTAATGCATATGAACTTTAACACTTACTCACCTGGAGGGAATGCTATGGAGAGTGGCGGAGTAGGAAACTGGGAAGATAGGACCTATCTAATCTAGTCTGTTCTTCCCTCCCTCACCACTAAATGGTAAATGTAGAATTGGCTTGTAACAGTATAGTAATAAAGTTCCAGCCACGTTGTGTTAACAGAATTGCTTTAATATTGAATGGAAACACATGGAAGCACATTTTTTGCTGTTAAGAGTAGGGGTTTGGGCTGGGGTTGTGGCACTTGCCTAGCACATGTCAGGCACTGGGTTCGATCCTCAGCACCACATAAAAATAAATAATTAAAATAAAGGTATTATGTCCATCTACAACTAAAAAAAATTTTTTTAAGAAGTTGGGTTTATAATATACTTAGATCTTTTTTCTTTTACTTTCAGTTTCGCAACCAGTATGACAATGATGTCACTGTTTGGAGCCCTCAGGTAAAATAATGTTTTATGCCATGTCTGTGAAGAGGCTTTTCAAGGCTGTAATAGGTTTAGAAACTTGTGTGATTATAGACTGTGAGGAAATTAAATATCATTTTGAACATTTCTGGAACTTAAATTTATAACAAAAATAACTTTCCTAGTTTTAAAAACATCATTTGAAAAATAACTATGCTTGTCTGAGGTTTGGGAACTCTTGATTTTTAATTTTCTAAGGTGACTCATGATGTGTTATTTTTTCTCTTTAGGGCAGGATTCATCAAATTGAATATGCAATGGAAGCTGTTAAACAAGGTTCAGCCACAGTTGGTCTGAAATCGAAAACCCACGCAGTGTTGGTTGCACTGAAGGTAGGTAAAGCCATACGTGTATCTTCCTCCTTTAGAAAACAGAACTATGTAAATTTCACTGTATAAACAATAAAGTTTTAAATTTACTTTTACATCTCATCATGTCTTTATTTAGAGGGCACAGTCAGAGCTTGCAGCTCACCAGAAAAAAATTCTTCACGTTGACAACCATATTGGTATCTCAATTGCCGGGCTTACTGCTGATGCTAGACTGTTATGGTAAGTAGAATCATGAAAAACAAAAGTATCTCTTAATTCATAATTGATTTCTTTTCTAGAACAATTGAGGTAAGATATACTAACACTTGAGAAATCACTGAATAATGTACTACTTGTTAACATAATGTATTATTTGAAGCCATGTATGTCTAAGAAGAGCTTGACATTTTTGTCTAATATAGAGAGAGGTGAGCCACCCTTACTTTCTTTAATACTTCAGTATTTATTAGACTTTTTTTTTTTCAAAGCTCCACAGTGGATAATGTTGAGTATAGAAAGGTGATTCAGATTTGGATCACGTCTTCAAAGAACTTAAAATCCAGTTAATCTAGGTAGGAAGTAGAGAGTAACAGGTAAATTTCTATGAGCAACAAAAGGAGATAGAGATTGTTTCTGGTTAAGAAGCAATATGTAAATGAAGAAGTGAGGCTTTAAGATCAGACAGATACAATTCCTATTTCATCATTTAATTTCTGAGATTGAGCTAATTACTTAACACTCAGATTTTTCAGTATTTTATTTTTCAAGGATATCTTGAAGTAGGCACTTAACACAGTGCCTTTCAGGTAGCATGTGAGTGTTTGTATGTTAAGGGTAGAAGGTAGTTAGCCAAACTTTTAAATTCATGATTTGATTAGGAAAGAAAGAATACAAATAGTAAGGGTAAGCCTTTTGTTTAAGAGTTTCAAGTTATCCAGCCAGTCCCTTCCTAAGTCAACAGTATAGTGAAGTAAATATTATGGGATTCTGTTTGCTTCTAAAAATGTGAAATGTGTAATGTTGTCAATCATTTAACCCATTCTATCTAAAATATTGCTATGCCAACATATATTTAATGTAAAAACTTTATTAATGAGATATTATACATTGGTGCAAATCTTTGAAATTTGATGTGCATTATATATGTACATCTCAATAAAGCTACTTCTCAGTGGCTTAGTTTCCACATATCATTAGTGTCTGCCATATTGGAGAGTGTGGTTTTGGACCACCTTGGGTAATTGACTTTTAAAACACGCTAAACAGATTGCTTGGTTCCTCTTAATACACATTTGATTATCAGGGACTGCGTAAGTAGCTCAGCGGTGGTACTCTAACATGCATGAGGTCCTGGATTTGACTTCAGCATTGCAAAACAATATAAATATATTTGACCATCAGACGTGACATACAGATACTGGACAAAGCAACATGGAAAGAAGGAGCATGTTTATTTCTTGTTATTTAATCCTCTAATAGGTATGAGTTCCTTTTTCCCCCAATGTTAACCTCACTTAAACCTTCACAGGTTTAACAATGAGATTCAGCAGGCTAGTGTCTAATATCTAATGCAGCTTATGATGAAAAGTAACATCTGCATAACGTGTAAAAACATCCTCTGTTGGGCTAGGGTTGTAGCTCAGTGGTAGAGCACTTGCCTAGCATATGTGAGGCACTGGGTTCGATTCTCAGCACCACATATAAATTAATAAAATAAAGGTCTGGGGCTGGGGAGATAGCTCAGTTGGTAGAGTGCTTGCCTTGTAAGCACAAGGCCCTGAGTTCGATCCCCAGCACCCAAAAAAATAAAATAAAATAAAATAAAATAAAGGTCTACTGACAACTAAAAAAAAAAAAAAACAAAATCCTCTGCTTTGGATTCTATTTCTTGCCATTGCTCTATTGGAGAGATTTTAATCTGTTTTCAAGGATAAACAAAAAAGAGTAGGTTTTTTTTTTTTTTTTTTTTTTTTTGGTTAAGACTTAGAATTAAAGACCTGCTGTTGCTGGCAGGGTCCTGTGTCACGTGCCTCTAATCCCAGCTACTCAGGAATTGCTGAGGCGCGAGGATCATGAGTTCAAGTTGCCCACGAGTTCAAGGGCAACATTGCAAGACCCTGTCTCAAAATAAGGACAAGAGAAGAGACTGAGAAGAGAAGAGACTGCTATTTTTCTCTTCCACCAACCTTCTGTATTCTATAAGTGCTCTGAGACATAAGATTTTCTAGAGCTAAGGAATAGTCAGTTGTAAGACCTCATATGGACCTAGAATTTAGCACCTAAATGTATCTTCTTACCTTTCTGGTTTCATTAAATGGATGTGATCCATGAAAATGTTTGGAAGTGAATTCAAACTGCTTTATTTGGATTAGCTCTCTGTGATTTGAGATTACTAACTTTTCTTGTTTCTTTTTTAGTAACTTTATGCGCCAGGAATGTTTGGATTCCAGATTTGTATTTGATAGACCACTTCCTGTGTCTCGTCTTGTGTCTCTAATTGGAAGCAGTATCCTTTTTAACATTAACATTTGTGGCTGTGAACTTTAAAGGGTTTTGATACTTCTTCCCTAGGGTATTAGGAACATGACTGTAAAACATGAGAATGATTCTAAAAACTTTTAAGGCATTGCATTGCTCTTTCACTAGCCATTATAAGCAATTTATATTTTCCAGACATATATAAACCCAGTTTTATGAAAACCATCCAAGCATAATTTTTGAGGAGATTTAAAGTTTCTTATTGATTCTAGATATCCCCAAAAGTCCTTCACCTCTTATATCCAAAACAAATGAGGTTCTATATAGAAAGAGATCATTTTGCTAGTATGTATCCTTAGGTTTGATGGAAAGTCAAACACATAATATTGAGTCAAAGTAGCCCTGTTCTATTTTATTTTCTCCCTATGAATTATGCAGTGATTAAGGAAGAAGTTAGAGGTCTTTGTTAATAATGTTTAATTTGAAAATAAAGTTAGTAGTTTAAGCTGGGTGCAGTCATGGACCCCTGTAATCCCAGCAATTTGGGAGGCTGAGGCAGGAGGATAGTGAGTTCAAAGTCAGCCTCAGCAGATTAGCGAGACCTTAAGCAACTCGGTGAAACCCTGTCCCTAAATAAATAAAAAAGGGACTGTTGATGTGGCTCAGTGATTAAGCGCCCCTGGGTTCAATTCCTGGTACCAAAAAAAAAAAAAAAAAAAAAAAAAAGATAGTACTTATTCCTTGGTAGAAACAAGCTCTTTAACTAGTTTTAAGAGACCCAGATACCAACACAGCGGTATGGCCGGAGACCCTATGGTGTTGGGCTGCTTATTGCTGGTTATGATGTAAGTTGATAGGGTATTGTTATATTTTAATGATTTTTTGAAACTAGAAAATCACTCATTTTTAGCCCAACCAAAGTCAAGAATTATGAGGTGTGTTTTTTGTTTTTTTTGTTTTTTGTAGGATATGGGCCCTCACATTTTCCAAACTTGTCCATCTGCTAACTATTTTGACTGCAGAGCTATGTCCATTGGAGCCCGTTCTCAATCAGCTCGTACTTACTTGGAGAGACATATGTCTGAGTTTATGGAGTGTAAGTGACAGCTTTTTTTGTTTTGTTTTGTTTTGCCTCCTCCAGTCTTTGTATAGTGAACAAATGGTAGTGTACTAAATAAGGAAAACTTTCAGCCTTACAGAAGGCGTTTTTAAAAAATTAAGCCTATGAAGTGTTTATTGTTTCTGTTATACATACTAGATTTTACTCATGGTTACCATAGTCATCTCAATCACTAGTAGACCTCTTTCAATATATAAATGTATCCCTAGCCTTAAAACTTCTTGATTCATTTGGTCTGAAATATGTCCCAGCCAGAGTTGGGAAGCATTTTCCCAAGTTGCTATTTGTAAGTTCTCTGTTTACAACTTTCAGTTTTCTGTGATTCAGTTCCTATTTTAAGCCACATAGACATTTCTGCATTAAGTAGTCCATAAACAGAAGTAAAAGGCGTGTAGCAATGGCAAAGTAAAGTAAAAGATGTAAGATGAGAGATAGGGAAGGTTTTCAAGTGCTTTTCTTCACATTGAAAGGAGAATCATAGGGCCATATAAACTTGGGAAGCACTAATTAAAGTTTAACATTTCAAATTGTGATAAATGGGTTGGGAGTTCTCAAGATAACCCTTAACATCTGGAGATTTGCTAGGACTCAAAGGACTTAGTGTGTAGTTGTACTCACAGCTAAGGCTTAAGCAATATGGTAAGGATATATAGCTGAATCATTAAGGAAAGAATCTAGAGGAGGCTTCCTTATGTTCTATCCCTTCTCAGAAAGAGTCACAGAGCATACTTGAGAGCATGTGTGTAATATTTCTGACCAGAGAAGCTCATTAATGAAACTTGGGTGTCCAAAGTTTGATTGAAATCTGGTCACATGAGCATGCTCTGCCTAACACATCCCAATCTGGATAAAATATTAATAAGGATTATATTGAATCTATAGATCATTTGGGGAGTACTGCTATTGTTATTATCCAGATGGTCTACTACTTAAGAATGGTTCAGTTTAGGATTTGACTTTATGATGGTGTGAAAGCAATATTTATTCAGTTCAAACTGAACTTCAGATTTTGAATTTTGATCTTTTTCTGGGCTGGCAATATGCAGTAAGATTCTCATGATATAACATCAGTGAGCCATAGGTCTCAGTCAGCTACACAGTTCTGAGGGTGAACAACTGTTATCTATAATGTACTGTGTTGCTAAGCTATGACATTTGATAGGATAGGTGTATTAAATGAATTTTTTCTTACATTTCAATTTACAGTGGGTTTATCAGGTTGTATTCTGATCATAAGGTGCATCTATGCAAATCTTCTGACCTCTGAACATGGGTGTCTTTCCATTTACTTAGGTCTTCTTTAATTTCTATGATGTTTTGTAGTTTTCAGTGTATAAGTCTTATATCTTGTTAAATTTATTCATGAATATTTTATTTTTGGTATTACTATGAACAGAATTTGGAGATTCTTAAGATCCAAGTCATGTCACCTAGGAATGGAGAGTTAGTTTACATCTTCCTTTCCATCTTAATTGATGTTCTTGCTAGACCCTCATTGTAATGATTAATAATTAGATGTGATAAGAGCAGACATCCTTTATTTGTTCCTGATTTTAAGGGAGAAGTATTATTTATTTATTTTGGTTCTAGGGATTGAACCCAGGGGCACTTAACCACTGAGCCACATCCTCAGCCCTTTTTAAAAAATATTTTATTTTGAGACAGGGTCTTGCTAAGGTGCTTGTGAGTCGTACTGAATTGCTTAGTCTGGTTTTGAACTTGTAATCCTTCTGCCTCAGCTTCATCATCTGCTGGGATTACAGGGGTGCATCACCGAGACTGTCAAGGGAGAAGTTTTATTAAGTATACTGAGTTTTCCTAAATACTCCCTTCGATTATTATTTTTATTATGCAAGCATTTGGGGTTTTATCACATGCTTTTTCTGCAACTCTTAAGGTGATTGTGCAGGTTTTTTCCCTTTAGTCTATAATGTATCATTAAATTAATTGACTTTTCAAATGTTAAACCAACTTTGCATTCCTAAGGGAAAAAAATCCCTTTTTGTCATGTTGTATAATCTTTTCAATGTTGCTGGATTCAGTTTAGATTATTTTGGTAAGGTTTTTTGCACCTGTATTCATAAGAAATATTGGTTTGTAGTGTTCTTTGATGACTTTGTCTGGTTTTGGTATCAGGGTAATACTGGCCACAATTGGAGACTACTTTTATATGGAGCAAATATGGGATCTAGCATTTTACAGAACACATTCTACAAAATTGTGAATGACATTTTCAAATCAGGGTTTCGATTTAGCCTAGCAAAATAACAGGTCAGGGTTAATAATAAAAATAATGGGTCATCTCATTAAGTAAAATAATAGCAATATTATTGCTGTTTAAAGAGTATATTACTAGCATTAAACACTTGGCTGTTATTGTTGTAATAACAAGAGTATGTAACTAACATGATTTCAGACTATAGACTTGATATAAGAAGCCTAGTATGAAATTACTTCATGAATTTCTTAATGAAATTAAGAAATAACTTAATTTATTACATACAGGCAACTTAAATGAACTGGTTAAACATGGTCTTCGTGCCTTAAGAGAGACACTTCCTGCAGAGCAGGACCTAACTACAAAGGTAAATATTATGTTTTCCAATTGTAGATAATAATATTACAGTTTAATCTAATATTGTATAAACTGGTAATTAAAGTGTGTATATTTATTTAATTTGGGAGGTGGTTGCCTTGGTTCACACTTTCCCTTTAAGTTGTTCAGAAAGTGATCTGGTTTTGAAATGCTATTTTTTAAACATGTCTTTTTGATATAAAGCAATAAATCATTAAGTCTAATGTAGAATATCCTTTTTTTCTCTGAGTAAATAGTAAATCTTTCTTTTATTAATGTAGTTAACAAATATGTATATATTGTGACTTACCATGTGCATACACTTTCTAAGCATTCAGCATATAGCAAGGACAATGAATAGCTGGACTTTTTTTTTTTTTTTTTTTTTTTCCACAGTAAAAAATAACAGTTTTATTTGTGACAAGCCCAAACTTTAAATACTCTAAAAATCCATCAACAGGCAAATGGGTAAACATCCTGTTGAGTATCCATACAATGAAAGATTACTCAGTAATTAAAAGAAATAAACTATTGTTACATGTTATAAGATGAATGATCTCAAAATTAGTATAACAAGCTGGACGAAAAAGAGTGATACTGTACAATGCCGTTATGTCAAATTCTAGTATACAAACTATACTAACAAAGAGTAGAAAAGTTCCCATGCCTAAACATGGAAAAAAAGGGCAGGAAATCAGAGAAGATTTACAAGTGGTCATGAACAGATTTTGGGAGTGACAGATATTTTTTTGATCTTGATTGTAGTGATGGTCCACGGACAGGGTTGCTACATTTAGCAAATAAGCATACAGGGTACCCAGTTAAATCTGAATAGTGGATAGAAAATATCAGTATTTGTATATACCATGTAATGTTTGGCATGAACTTATCCTAAAAAATGATTCATTGTTTATCTGAAATCCCAATTTAACTGGGCATCCTGTATTTTATCTCAAAACTCTTTTCATGTGTGGAATAGCTGGACTTTTATTGAACATTCTAGTGAGAGGAGTTAAATTGTATACACTCATAAAAATCATATAGGGTATTAAAAGATGATAAATGCTATAGAAAAAAATTTTTAAAAAAATGAATGATCAATTGGATGCAGGAAGATAATGTGGTAGACATAACTTAAAGTAGGGTGATCAGCTGGGCACAGTGGCACATGCCTGCAATCCCAGCTACTTGGGAGGCTTAGGCAGGAGGATTGTGCATTCCAGTCCAGCCTAGGTTATTTAGCAAAATCCCATCTCAAAAAATAGGTTATTATCATTTAATATCTCTGTGGAGACTTTATAGCTTATATAATCTTTTTTAGTCAGTGTTTACAGACAACAGACCATTAAGGTTCACTCAGGATAAGTAACAGTGAATATTAAATCTGTGTATGGCAGCAAGTGCCTACTAGTGTTCTTTACATATAAGTAGTTTTTAAAGTCTTAAATTCAAGTACTATATTTTTATTGTGATATTTTCACTTAACTTTTTATCATAAGCATTTTTCTGGCTTAAATTCTCTTTACTTATTTATTTTTTTGTTATCACCTGCTCCCCCCACCTTTAGAATGTTTCTATTGGAATTGTTGGTAAAGACTTGGAGTTTACAATCTATGATGATGATGATGTGTCTCCGTTCCTGGAAGGTCTTGAAGAACGACCTCAGAGAAAGGCACAGGTATCTAATTAGTTACAACAAAAGAGGTTTTAATTTTGTCATAAACTGCTGTTCCTAACTACTGTGTTAATCTACCATTTTTCTCTTTAATATCGAGATAGGCCCCTCATTCAAATAGCAACAGAAAAATTAAGAACTGAGTAAAGTAAATATTGACAAAAGGGAAAAGAATTAATGATTTGGTTATCTATTCCTGTGTAATAAGCTACCCCAAAACTTACAAATTTAAAACAGCAAAATTATTTCTCACAATTCTGTGGCTGACTAGGCCTCAACATTGATGGTTCTTTTGCTTGTGTCTCTTGGGATCTCATGAGTGCTATAGTCAGATGTTGAGGTGGAGCCAAAACATCCAAGAAAAATTTACTGTTGTCTTCTTTAGTCACTTTCTCGGTGTGTTAAGAGAATCATCTAGAATACTGGGTCCTGTGCTAGAATGACTGTGCCTCTGTTCATGTAGTCTCAAGGCCTCTCCTTCAGCAGGTTCTCTCTAGCAGGGTGGCAACTCAGAGCTTTCAAAGGCAAGCTGTCAGCTGTTCTTAAGGCTGAGACCTAGCATGGCATCATTTCTGCACATTCTGCTGTTTAAAGCAAGTCATGGGGCCAGCATAGATTTCTTTGTGAATAGGTACTGGGAGAAGTATTCACTGGAGACCATTGAACACTAGGTTGGCTTTTCATAAATAGTGACAAAAACCAGGTGCAGTGGCACACACCTGTAATCCCAGTGACTTAGGAGGCTGAGGCAAGAGGATTGCAAGTTTGAAGCCAACCAGGGCAACTTAACAAGACTCTGTCTCAAAATAAAAAAAAGAGCTCCTGGGATGTAGATCAGTGGTAGAGTACCTCTGGGTTCCATCCCCAGTACTGCAAAAAATAAAATTAAATATAAATAAATAAATGAGTGACAAGTATCAAAAAGTGTTTGTGAAAAAAGAAAAAAAAAAACCCTTTGATATGGATCTTGTTGCATATCAATGGATGTTTAGAACTATACACATTTGCATTAATAGATGGTTATTTGATAGCTATGTACCTGAAGATATAGTGTCTGCTACATAAATTTCTTCAAACTCGAAAAGATACGGTTGATAATGTGGGGGAACAAGATTTGCATTGTGTAAGTTGTCATAGCACTATTAGGAAGAATGCAGAACTTGCCATGCAGCTGGTTGGTTTGATTTTATTTTTGCTTTGTTAGCAGTAAATGGGCAAAGAATGTTTAAAAAAGTGCTGATTGGGGCTGGGTTTATGACTCAGTGGTAGAGAGCTTGCCTAGAATGTGTATGGCACTGGATTCAATTCTCAGCACTGCATATAAATAAATAAATTCCATTGACAACTAAAAAAATATTTCTTAAAAAAGTGCTGATTGTGTAGTAAGCTTAGTAGTGATAATACAAAAAAGGCTTTTAACTCTTGAGCAAGAGAGAGTCTGATAAAGTGGTGGAATTGTTTGATGAGTTTTAAGCATCAGAACTGAAATTTAATGTAAATCTTAAAAAGCTTTATTCAGGCTGGGTGCAGTGGCACATGCCTGTAATCCCAGCAGCTGAGGAGGCTAAGGCAGGAGAGTCTTGAGTTCAAAACCAGCCTCAGCAAAAGCAAAAGTGCTAAGCAACTCAGTGAGACCCTGAGGGCTGGGGCTGGGATTTAGTGGTTAAGTGCCACTGAGTTCAATCTCCAGTACCCCCCAAAAAAGCTTTATTCGGAAATTCAGTATTCAAAGTATCTCTCTTAACATCTTCTTTCTTTTTTTTTTTTTTCCTTCCCTATTAAGCCTGCACAACCTGCTGATGAGCCTGCAGAAAAGGCTGATGAACCAATGGAACATTAAGTGATAAACTTACATTATGTGTATTATTGAATATTTGAGAATGCAGAAACACATACTGATGACAGTAATGTATACTTTGAACCAAAAGATGCAGGGGTGGAGCTATCAGTCCAGACTGATTTTAGGAATCAGTCCAAATGTGTTTTTTCCAAGTAACTTCCCCAAACCATATAATGGGGTACATTTTTCTTTGAGAGGGTCTATATAATCATTTTCTAGAAAATATAGGTATACCCGTGTTTTTATATGAAGAAAGTAGTGTCTTTGGGGTTTTAAAGACAATTGTGAAATAAAATTGTTTCACCTTCTGGTGTACTGGGTTTTTGTTTTTTAAGTAACTTCAACTATGAATAGTAGTCTGGGATTACAAGTGGTCATTTGCCACATTTGCAAGATTATATTATCTTGTTTTTAATGATATATAAAAATGCCTCTTACCACTACAGGCTTATAACAGCTTCTAGTATATGGACTGGCTGCATGAAAATTCATGGAGATTTGACTCAGACTGCAAATTTCAGGATAGAGATTATTCTGATTAAAATCAAAGAAATAGCTAGGTACACTAGCACACACCTGTAATCCAAACTACTTGGGAAGCAGAGACAGGATTGTAAACTCAAGGCCAGGCTCAGCAATTTAGTGATAGCCTATCTCAAAATAAATAAAGGGCTAGTGCTCATTGGTAAGAGCATCCCTGGGTTCAATCCCATTACTGGGGGGAAAAAAAAAAAAAGCCTACTTAAGAAACACCACTTCCCAACAAAAGTGGTGAGATTGGACTGGGGCTATAACTCCATGGTAGAATTCAGGCTTAGCCCACTCTAGGCCCTAGGTTCAATCTCTAGCACATACAATAAAAAGCAGCAATATTATTAGCGTATGAACAGTTTTTCTATCCAGCCAGCAGATGGCAATAGTTAGAACTCTGAACTTGGGAGTTTTTGCAAAGATAATAAAAGATTTTTTTTTTTTTTCTCAAACTTCTTATCCTACCCAGGGCAACTCCAGCATAATTTGTAGACTGCCTTCTATTCCCATGAGCTATGTCCTCAGATATTTCAGAAATTTTTATCTTAGATCATGCAGAATTAAATTAGGAAATCATAAAACAAAAAATCAAAAATTTCACTACTCCAAAACCTAGAAGGTTTATTTTCTTTTCTGAGATAGTACGTATTTCTAGAGAGGAGAGGTTTTATTTGTAAATACTAACCCATATTTTTAGACCTAGTTCTACTAATTAACTGCTATTGGCTTTGGGCAAGTTACTTAGCCCTGTTTTAAGGAAGCCCATTGGAGAATTTAAGGATAAATGAAAGAATTGATAGCTTCTAAATTTACAAAATGTTAGTTTGTTTTTTTCAAGTTTCCCAAAACTTAAAAAGCATCAGTTTAAATCTCTGTGACTACTTTTGGGAAAGTAATGGTAAAAGAAATTGGCAGCCCTGTTGAAGGAAAAATCTCTAAGCATTGTGAGGAGTTAGTCCCTGCTCTAGAAGTAGCCTCAAGGGTCTGCCATTTAAGTTCAGGAACAGACCACAAGTATCATGACTATCTGAACTACAATGGAATTTCATCAAGTACATATAACTTTCACACATAACAAAAAAATACAGTTAACAGAGGGACTCTAACCACCTACCTCCACACTCAATGCATGTATAGTCTGGGGAGGGAACAGAAGTCGGCTATATGATAAGCTGCTCTTTGCTTAGAAAAGTCTATCACCTGTGCCTTTCATTGGGTGAGTTGTCTGCTGAGTGATTCTGTTTACTGTGTGTGCTTATTTTTTTGTACCTACTCCCTAAATGCAAACTACTAATAGTTGACTGGAACTCAGCTGAAAAATAAAAAACAGTGGTCTTTATTTTACTTTGGAGGCAATGTCAATTTTTTCAATAAGTTTTTTTTTTTTTTTTTTTTTAGTCTAGCACACTGACTTTAGGACTTAAAATTCTTGGTGGGCTTGGTGGCATACACCTGTAATCCCAGCGGCTCAGGAGGCTGAAGCAGGAGGATGACGAGTTCAAAGCCAGCCTCAGCAAAAGTGAGGCACTAAGCAACTCAGTGAGACCCTGTCTGTAAATAGAAAATACAAAATAGGGCTGGGGATGTGGCTCAGTGACCAAGTGAATGCCCCTGAGTGCAATCCCCAGCACCAAAATAAAAAAAGAAGAACTTAAAATCTCCATACCCCAATAAGACTTTACCCCACTATGTTACAAAGTTTATCATTATGCCCTTTGCTTTGTCTGGTCTGTAGTTATTCCATTTAGTCTGTGTGTTGAATAATGACAACCCATAAGAGTCCTAATGTCTTATAAGTCTTACCACTTTGATATAAAGATAACAGTTTACTTGGAATTTATTAATCTTCTATTATGTGCAGCTCTTAAGAACCAGCATGGTTAAAGGCCACAAATTAGATTACAGGATTCAGGTTCTAATCCTACATATTAGTGTTTGACAATTACATGATTTGGGGCAAATCTCATTGTTAGGTCTTTATTTCCTAGACTTCTAAATGCTTATGATTCTTAATATATAGAAAGGGCTTTGCATTCAAATTGGTCATAATTTTTAAAGTATTCAAATTATATAATTACATGATACAGTAAAAAGATCCAAAATTGCATTTTGTAACAAGTAGAGAAGAATTGGTGAGGTCATAAATTGTCTTTACATCTGTTCAAGAAGTTCTACATTTAAGAATATGTAACTAGATACTACCAATGACACTTAGGTGCAAACTAAAATGCCTTCATTTCATGTTTTCATAGTTTCCTTAACTCAGGGTCATGATAAACCCTGAAGTTTAACAACCCCTGGGATAACTCAAGTGCTGTGGTTAGTCCCACACCATATGGTCCTAAAGTCTATCTTTATACCTTGTTTAGCCTAATTTTACTCTTCGGTAAGTCAAGTAGGCTTGGAAACCAGATAACTGCATTTGCAAAGATTCCATGGAAAATGCACAGAAAAGAAACTGTTGAACGCACATCTTGGATTGATCTTGGGGAATTTCCTGAGTAAGAGCAAGTCAGGAAAGATTACATTGTGTAATTCCACTTAAATAACATCATTGAAATGATAAGACATTGGTAGTGGTTTCCAGGGGTTAAAGGAAGGTGGCTGTGACTAAATGACTAGAGGACGGCATGAGGAATCCTTGCAATGGAACAATTGTGTATCATATATATATATATTATATTAGTATTAGTAATATATATATATATTAGTAGATGGACACAGAACTGTTATTTTACTTATTTTTATGTGGTGCTGAGAATCAGACCCAGTGCCTCACACACACCAGGCAAGTGCTCTACCACCTAGCTACAATCCCAGCCCCAGTAGTTCTGTTGACTGCTAGTGATCATACAAATCACCTGTCTAGAACTAGACATAAGTAAGTGAAACTGGAGAAATCTGAATAAGGATGGGTGAATTGTATCTTAGTTTCCTGAATTTTATAGCATACTATAAATATGTCAGGTATTACTATTGGGAGAAACTGGACGAAGAGTATATGGGATCTCCATGTTCATTTCACTGCAGTTATTTCTTTTTTTTTAGTTGTTCAGTTATTGTGTTTATATACAGTGCTGAGATAAAAAGCTTTTTGAAAATGAGTGCATAGAGCTGAAGAAATAACTCGTTTTGGAGAGCACCCGCGGTGGAATCCCCAGCACCTTAGAGGGGTGAAAAATAAAATGAGTACACTGGAGGAGGGCATTCTTCAAGTGCTGTAGACATGTGATCTTTATATTTTGGGAGCTTGAATTTTTTGTTTAATGGTTTAAAAATCAAATCTCAAAATAGCTGGAGTCTATGTAGATGAGATTCTATTTGTGTTATATCGCCCCAAATGAGGTGACCCTATTAACAGCCACAGGTTGGTCAGACCTTTTCTTTGTTTTTTTCCTAGTGGGGAGCAGGGAGTGAATTCTGGGACCTCAAATGGGCAAAACCTAAGGTGCTGACTGTAGCGTTAATCTTTGGAGATAGGTAAAATACTTAAGAGGGACTGTCTCCCTTTATTCGTTTTTTAAAAATTTAATCTACTGGGTACTCAAAAAGGATAACGAAGTCATTACTAAATAGCAGAAATTACACCAATGCAATTCCAGCTCAACTGCAAAGAAGATTCAGACTACTGGAGATGTTAGGAACAGAAATGGGTCTTTATATTATCTAATGACTTAACTTAAAGAACTGAAATTACTTTCCCAATGGTAAGTAGTTACTTTTCCAGTTTATTAGTAGGAGACCAAGAAAAGGGACTCCAGCTCCCAGTCCTGGGTTCCTCCACCGGATACAGTACGGAAGAATTACATGCCCTCTCTCCAAGCGCTTCCTCCCTTCGGTTTGCGTCCCTGGAAAAATAATAATTTCCGAGTAACTATGAAATGACCACAAGGCTTAGATCTGCGCTTGGCTTACGGGAAACTTTTCATAAATACGTATTTCCACTCTTCTTTGCGGTCTAAACCAACCATGGACGAAAAAGAAGGGGAAAAAAAACCGGACATGCTTGCAGCGCGCAACTGCAGGACCAAGAAAGCATGTCCTCTCTGCGTCGCCGTAGAAGCTAGGTGGCTGCGGCTACGGACGTCTCCCCACCCACTTCCACGTCAGCCAAGGACTCTGTGGAGCTTTCACTGCTGCCGCTGTTTGGAGCCGGGGTAGAAGGTCCAGCGGTTGCTTTAACCGCTGCCCCTCGGAGCCAGGTAGCGGGCCACGAGCCCCCGGTCGCGGAGGCGTGGTGGGCTGTACAGAGTCGAAAGAACTGGTTCTGTAGCAGGGAGACGCGGAGCCGGAGCTACTAGGCCGCCGGCGTCGGGGCCTGGCAAAGGGGAACGGTGGGGGTGGGCCTGGAAGCTCTGGGCTGGTCGCCCTGTCGGGGCCTGCTTACTGGCTAGGGGTCTTCGCTCTCTCTAGACCCCGGCTTCGCGCTTTGAAATCCGGGCCTGCTTGAGTGGAGGAAGGGAAGGAGCTAGTGGGTGGGGCGAGGTCGGGGTGGGGGTGCAGCGCTCAGGGTGAGCGACCCACTGCGGATCGCAGCAAACGCTCCGAAGTTTTGACAGTATTTATGCATAGGATCTCTTACTTGAGCAGTTTTGGGAGAAATGACTGTTCTGTAACAGAGTGGGGTTGGGGGATTATCACTGTTTTGTACATTTCCAACCCTGGGCCCGGGAAAGGTATGAGATAGAGATTTTAAACCTTAGGCTGAGGCTGACAGGTGGGTTTTTTATTAGAATTTACTTTTATGACAATGCAATATAATAGGTTGATTCTCCCCTTGTAAGATTTTAAGACTCAAGGGCCAAACTGAATGAACTTTATATAAGAATGATTATTCATTTGTGGGATTAAAAAAAAAGACAACTTGTAATGATATCACTATTTATTTTTCTAGATTTTCTGGCATCTACATCGCTAAAATCTTGTATTGGGGGTTATCATAACCAGAAACCATGACGGCTGCTGAGAACGTGTGCTATACTTTAATTAACGTGCCAATGGATTCAGAACCACCATCTGAAATTAGCTTAAAAAATGATCTAGGTAAACTTCTATAAAGTTTAAGTTAAACTTGAATTTTTAACAGATATAAACAAATTTGCACATTAACGGGGTACTATGTGATGTTTTGATACCTGTTAACATTGCATAATGTTTAAATCAGTTTAAATGAATCACAGACATTAATTATTTAAGGTGAAAACATTTCAAATCCTTTCATCTAGCTTTTTAAAAAATACATTACTGGGGGCTTGGGGATGTGGCTCAGTGAGACTGGAGGTTCAATCCCCAGCATTGCAATCAGTCAATAAAATATACAGTACATAATTGTTGTCTGTAGTCACCCTACTGTGCAGTAGCATGCCTGAACCTCTTGCTGCTATAAGGTAGTACCCACTGATCAACTTTTCCCAGCCCCTGGGAACCAGCTTTCTACTCTCAACTTTGTAAACTCTGATAATATTTTGAGAATGAAATGAAAAAGAAAAACTCATTTATATTTCATGATCCTTCATAATTAGAAATGCTTAATTTTCATCTGAATATTTTTTCTTAGAATGTCTTCAATAGATCTTATGAAAAATGAAAACTTGTTACCTTTAGACTTTCAATATTGGTTTATGGAACTAGAATAACATCTCAGTTCATCTTAGGCAAGCTAAAGAAATGTAATCATCTAAAAAAAGAAATATAATCGATCACCTAATTGTTAGATATTCTTCAAAATAAAGTAATTGTTTCTGCATTTTAATGTGTTATATTTAAATGTAGCTGACAATTCTTAGGTATCAGGTTGAAAATGTGGGGTGGAATATCACTTTGTTCAGTTAACTTACTTAGCTTATAAAATCAAAAAGAACTTTATTCTTTGGGTTTCTGTTCCAACAAATGAAGTCAACACTGGAATAAACATGTATTTTCCCTAAAAGTTTAAGCTTTTCATTTTGAAAGTTTTTTTGCAAGAAGAAAACAAGAACTTTATTTCTGAATTTTAAAATTGTATATTGTCTCTACTTTTAAAGTGCATACTTACATAAGTGATTCTGTCAAGGAAAAAAAAAAAAAAACTTTTCCCCCACAGTGCTGGGGATAAAATTCCAGGCCTTACACATGTTAGGCAAGCACTCTTATCACTGAGTTATATTCCTAGCACACCCCCCCCCTTTTTTTCCCCAAAGTAATGCTTCTTATTTAATTGAACTATTAAGAAAAACTATAAATTAAACTGATAGTTTTAAACACAGCTGAGTGAAAATTATACTTCAAATATTGTTAAGTATCTTTTAGAAGGCAGTTTTAATGAGACAATATTTCGCTTACCTGTTCCCACCTCTTAATTAGCATTAATGGAATACCTCCTGATCTTATGTTACTTAGTATTAGATGCCTGTTGAAGTCTATTTTTACTTTTTATTTTTATTTTTTG
Source organism: Sciurus carolinensis (assembly GCF_902686445.1). Classification (NCBI taxonomy): domain Eukaryota; kingdom Metazoa; phylum Chordata; class Mammalia; order Rodentia; family Sciuridae; genus Sciurus; species Sciurus carolinensis. Next base: position 62,511,756 of record NC_062223.1, read on the forward strand.
TCAGTACTGGGATCCAACCCTCTTGCATGCCAGGCAAGTGCTTTACCACTAAGTTCTACCCTCTGCCTGAAGAGGTTTATTTTCAGAGAAGGGAAAAACAAACTCGCTTTTATGGCATTTAGCTGATACTATTAGATACAAAGCCATGTAAATTTTCCTTTTTCCCCCATATTCACATAAGATAGTTGAATGGAATACAAATTAATAAATATACTTTTATTACTATTTTTTCATAATAAAAGTTTTTTATTATTAGATCCCCCAAATGCTTACAACTATAACTGGAAGGGTAAAGAACTGACTCATAATTGGAATATTACCCTTGTCTTAATTGCAGTTGCTTTAACTGTCTTCTAACAATACTTAAATAAATAGTCTCTAATTTTGTGTATATTTTTGCCTTTAAGAAAAGTTGAGGGCTGGGATATAGCTCAGTGGGTAGAGTGCTTGCACCCTGGGTTCAATCCCCAGCACCACAAAAAAAAAAAAAAGAAGAAGAAGAAGTTGAGAAAAAAGAACTAGTTTCTAATTTTGAGTAATAACTTCTTTGTTTGGTTAAATATTGTGTTACTCCCACAATTTACCATTTTTTTTCCCTTTAGTCACTGAATCTGAACTCAGATAACTGTACATTCCCCAAAATAGGAAGTGCTTAGTATATTATTGTGAATTGAATTGATAGTTGAAATTTTCCATGTGTTTTATAGTGTTCATAGAGAGCAAAAGTTCTAGAAATTGTGAAGATATGGAAAGAAACACATATCCTTCTTTCACCTTGATTTGGATTGTTGGAATAAATGAAAATTGAGATGGAGGTTTTTGTTTTGTTTTGTTTGTTTTTGTTTCAGGGCTGAGGACCAAACTCAGGGCCTTGTGTGTGCTAGGCAAGCATTCTGCCACTGAGCTTAAATCCCCAACCCCTGGGGTGGAGGTTTTTAAAATATAAATGGCACAGATTTTTTTTACAAGTTTACTGTTAAACTTACTTTAAAAAATTTTTTTAAGTATTGTTACAAGTGGAGTTTAGCCTACTAAATTACATTTAGGAATTTTCTGCTTTGCGAAAAATAAAAATACTAGAGCAAAAGAAGCCATCAAGATTATAGTGTTACAATTTTATGACTTTTGAATTTTGTGTACTTAATGTTATGAAACAGGATATGAAAAAAAATTTTTTTAAATCAGGGGTATTTGGAGCAAAGAGGAAAAAACTATTTACACCTAGTGAATACAACTTTAGCCACTTAGAACTTTACCTGATTAGTCCAAATATCTGAGGGTATTCTCTATTCTGCAATATGTGAAAAATATCATACTAACCTAGTAATAATAGTCTTTAACAGCTTAGAAAAGTCTAAATTCATTTTTTTTTTCTGGAGTTTAAGCCCTTCCTGTAACCCTACCAAGTGGTCTTATATAGTCTCTTTCTCTTTGGCAATAGGAAGTCTTTAATAGACACTTGACTTTAGTTGTTAGAAATTTATTTCTCACCAGGCATGGTGGTACATGCCTATAATACAAGCAACTCTGGAGTCTAAGGCAGGAGAATTGCAAGTTCAAGGCCACCCTGGGCAATTTAGCAAAACTGGGTAGTTGGACCTCAGTGATAGAGCACCCCTGGGTACCTAGTACCTCAAAATAAAGAAAGAAAGAAAAGAAAAAAAGATTTATTTCTCATATTTTGGCCCAAATCTGCTTCCTGGTAACTTCGACTTGTTTCTTTCTTTGTTTTTTGTGGTACTAGGGATTGAACCCAGGGCATTTAACCATGGGGCCACATCCCCAGACCTCACCCCCCCCCCCCTTGTTTTTTTTTTAAAGAGACAGGGTCTCACTGAGTTGCTGAGGCTGGTTTTGAACTCAGTTCTCCTGCCTTAGCTTCCCAAGATGCTGGGATTACCGGCATGTGCCACCACGCCCAGCTCCACCAGTTTCTTCTAATTATTTTCTTCATGAGAGCTTTAGGATTATTGAAGTCTCACTCAACATTCTTCTTTATCATCTCTCCCACATATTTATTTATTTATTATGATCTAGACAAGTGTAGGACTGGAAATGTAACTCAGTAGTAGAGTGCTTACCTACCGTGTATAAGGCTCTGGGTTCAGTCCCCAGGACCCCTCCAAAAAAGTATAGTATACAACTGTAGTAGCAATGTGTTTGTTTTGTATTTCTTACTTTGAATTTTGAATTGAAGAGATTTTTAGTACCATAAACTTTTTAGCATGTAATGATAATAATGTGAAGTTATAGATTATTTTGCATAGAGTACTTTGTATTCTACAGTTTTTAGCTAAAGTTAACAGTAAAAATATTTTATCTAAAATACCCTTAATTCTAAACAGTGATTACTAATATGGAACATTTTAATTCTCTTCTAGTTTTTCAGATGGTATCTTGAGAGTCTAAAATTGTGTCGTCTGTAGAAACATGATAGGATTGGAATTATTTACTCTGTTCTCAGCCTTAATTTTGAGTATTCAGTAACTCTCCTCCTAATATTTATAACAGGTCACCATGTCCCCCCACTTCCCATAATAGTGGTTGTAACTTTGAGAAAATGCACACAAAATGAGCTGCTTTAAATTCAGAAGCATATATCTTAACATCTGTTTATGTATTGAAAAGTAGTTACATGTATGTTTGAAACACACCAGGTAACCAAGTAGATTCATGAACTCTTATGTTAACTCAGTTGATAGGGCCTAGAAATCTAATCCACTGTCTTCACATTATATGTAAAGAATCCGCAGTTTAGAGATAAATGAATTGTGCAGAAGTACATAGCTCGTTTGTGGTAGGGCCAAGTAGAGAAAACTTGTCACTTGAATTTGTGCCTTTATTACCATTGCAGATAATAAAGTATGTTTTATTTTGTTAATTTGTTTTTAAAATTATCCAGGAAGCCTGGCACAGTGGCGGATGCCTGATATGCCAGCAACTCTGGGGGCTGAGGCAGGAAAATCACAAATTCAAAACCAGCCTCAGCAACTTAGGGAGGCCGTAAGCAGCTTAGTGAGACCTTGTCTCAAAATCAAAAATAAGGACTGAGGATCCTTGAATAAACTGGGTTCAATTCCCGGTACCAAAAAAAAAAAAAAAAAAAAATTACCCACAGAATTTTCTTTTGAAATAATTGTGCTTTTTTTTTTTTTTTTTTAATGACTCAGAAAAAGGAGATGTGAAGTCAAAGACTGAAGCTTTAAAGAAAGTAATCATCATGATTCTTAATGGTGAAAAGCTTCCTGGACTTCTGATGACCATCATTCGTTTTGTGCTGCCTCTTCAGGATCACACCATCAAAAAATTACTACTGGTATTTTGGGAAATTGTTCCTAAAACAACTCCAGATGGAAGACTTTTGCATGAAATGATTCTCGTATGTGATGCATACAGAAAGGTAAGCCAAACCATATTTATTTCTGAATATTGCTTTGATTTTAAATAATTGTAAAATTAGTGGAATGGGCCTCATTGGTTTTTAAAATTAAATCTTCGATAAGATGTAAGCTGTGGATATTTGGAATGGAAGTTATGAAGTGTTACAAAAAGTTTTCTTGTTTACTGTTTTTGACATTTTCTATGCAGTTTATGTATATGTGTTATTAGTTGAAAGTTGTAAAATGTATGTATATATCTGTGTGTATATACATATGTAAAAATCACTCTAATCAAAAGGAATCTGATAGAAATTGTCTGATAAAATAGGTCTTTTTCCTTAAACTTACTTCGACTGTTTCCTTTGAAAAATTTTACTATTAAAATTAATTTTTGTAAAAAAGCTGAAACTCAGCATTTCATTTTTTAAATTTTTGTGCCAGGATCTTCAACATCCTAATGAGTTTATTCGAGGATCTACTCTACGTTTTCTTTGCAAACTGAAGGAAGCAGAATTGCTGGAACCTTTAATGCCAGCTATCCGTGCTTGTTTGGAACATCGACACAGCTATGTTAGAAGGAATGCTGTTTTAGCCATCTATACTATCTATAGGTAAATAAAGATACTTCTTTGTCTTGGTTCTGTGACAACCTTTTAGCTTTTCAGACTGGAGTTTCCGAAGTGGTTACTTAAAGGCTATATGTATTGACCAGCAAAATATTTTTTCCTTATTAAGTTTGGCATTGGAAAGTCAAAAAGAAGTGGCAACACTTGGCCCTAGTTTCTGCCTGACAACAATCTGCTGAAATTGAATGATGCTGGCTCCACTTTAAAAAGATTATAGTGTAGCTCAGTGGTAGAGCTCTCACCTAACGTGAATGAGACCCTGAGTTCATTCCTCAGTACCAACAAAAAGAATTAAAAAGTTAAATTAAAAAAAAGTCAACAAATTTATACACTTTAAGCCAGTACCTGTCATTCTCAATTGTATTACTTTGGTCCACTTTTCATTGAAATATATTTGCTTATCCCCTAAATACTTTAAGCTTTGAGTTGTTCACCATATCACCCACCCCCTACTGAGGATCAAATCCAGGACTTCTTGCATGCTAGGCAAGTACTCTACCACTCGGCTACCTCTTCAGCCACCACCACCTGCCTTTTTTTTTTAACTTCATTTTGAGACAGGGTCTCACTAAGTTTCCAGGGCTGGCCTACTTGCCTCCCAGCCCAGCTCGAGTTTTTGACCTTGTTTTAGACTTCTCTTTTTGTGGATGTGGATCTTACCTTTTTACCCTTAGAGGCTTTGATGAGGGAACTTTTTTAATGAGAAGGGCTGCAATTCTTAACTGATTCCTATTGTTAGAAGGCTGAAGTATTTGAACTTTTTTTTAGAAACAATTGAAAGAAGTTGTTAGATGAGGCTGCAGTGCTTGGTTTTTATAATCAATTGGTGTCAATTTATTTAGAATTAGAATATAATTTTATAAACATCTTTGTACTTCAGTATCTTACTTGACTTGAAATATAATTTCACAGGTACCATAATGTTATAGTAGACTTCATCTGTTAAGAAAAGTGGTATTCTGATTAATAACAATTTAATTCTTTGAATGTCAACATACAAACCATACAAAGTTCAGGATTTAAATTACAGGGCACACAAAATAATGACATTTATAAGAATATTGGAAATTTGAACAGTGACTGGCTTTATGATGGTATTAAGGAATTCTTAATTTTTATAAGTATGATAATGAAATTATAATTAGCTTTAAATTTTAGAGAAACATACCAATGTTATTTACAGAAAAAACAATAAATTGGGATTTTTTTCAGAATAACATAGAAGGAGAGGTAGACAGGGATATAGGTAAAATAAAACTTGCTGAGAATTAATTGTTGAAACTACGTGGCATTTTTATTAATCTAGTGTTTATCATTCCTTGTACTACAATACTTTTAAAATTTCTAAAATAAGACGTTAGTTAGTAAATAAGTAAATACAGTGCACAACCAATAAAATTCAAGATAATTTTTTTTCTCTCGTAAGAATTACGAGAGGATTATTCCTTCATTAAGAAAAAGTTTTAACTTTCTTAGTATGTATTCCTGAAGTATATGACAGATAATTATTAGAGTTATCAGTCAAACAAATGTATGTCAAATAAATCAACTCTTTCTATATTGAACTAGAAAACAAAATTTGATAACTTCATGAATGAAGGTATGACCTTATGATTTCTTCCCCTACTTCTAATTGATTTTAAAAAGCAGAAGAATCAATAGTGTTATAAAGTTTAACTTTAATTTTGTTATTATCCAGAAAGTTACTAAAATAGTAAAGCACGTTTTTAATAAATATATCACTGTTTTATTTAAAGAAATTTTGAACATCTTATTCCTGATGCTCCTGAATTGATACATGACTTTCTGGTGAATGAGAAGGATGCAAGTTGCAAAAGGAATGCATTTATGATGCTAATTCATGCAGATCAGGTGAATACTAAAAAATACTTCTATGACTGTATTTAAATGAGAATAAAAGTGTTATGTAGTCCTGATCATGTTTTCAGTTAGTAATTTTGTTTCTATTGTCTGTGATTTGAGTGTTCCCATATTTTTTAGATTTTTGATGTAATTTATATAGTTTATATGATTTCTTAACCCTCTGAGCTATATCCCCAACCCTATTAATTTTATTTTGAGAAAGGGTCTCACTAATTTGCTAAGGGTCTTGCTAGGTTGCAGAGACTGGACTTATACTTGCAATCCTTCTGCCTCAGCCTTCCAAGTAACTGGAATTATTAGCATGTGCCTCTGTGCCTAAGTCATATTTATTTTTTTTAGAAAATAAAGAGACATTTCAAAAAAAAAAAAAAAAAAAGAGGCATTTCCTAACAGTCACTTCATAGTTTTGGGTCATGGGGGAAGGTTGGTGCTGGGGATTAAACCCAAGACCTTACACAGCTAAACATGTACTCTGTGTTTGAGCTATGCCACCAACCCCATTTAATAGATTTTCTAGATTGAAGTTGTTATAGCTGTATTCTGTGGCACACTACTCTAGGACTTCTTTGCTTATTTTTCCTTATATAATCTAAAAATGTTTAATAGAAAAACAGAAGTTAGTTTGTATAGGTCCACCCTTAGCCACGTCTGTGGAAATAAGATGGCCTTTATTAGGCTCTACTAGTTTGATAAGAAGAGACCAATTCCATATCCAGCTCTGCTTGGGGTTAAAATATGTGGATCTGCTTTTGGTTAGCAGTGATTCTGCATCTGCTGGTGGCATCTAATTTGGAAACTTTGATACCCAGTATTGATTATCAAAATGTGGGAAATAATATGAAGACTGAAAAATACGGAGTCTGTCCATTTCCTCTGAAATCTATATACTGTCATTTTCCCCTCAGATCTTCCATTGTTTTTTTTTTCCCATTTATTTTCTGTGATAAAATACATATAACATAAAATTTACCATCTTAACCATTTTTAACTGTGCAGTTTAGTGGTATTAAATACATTCATGATGTTGTGCAGCCATTATCACCATCCATCTCCATAACTTTTTTCATCTTGTGAGACTGAAACTCTGTATCCATTAAACAATAACTCCTATTCTCATTTCTCCCTGCCCCTAATAACCACCATTCTACTTTCTGGGCTCTGTGATTTTTTTTTCCTATTCTAAGTACCTCATATAAATGGAATCATTTAATGTGTCCTTCTGTGACTGACTTATTTCACTTAGCATAATGTCTTCAGAGTTCATCCATGTTTTAGCATGTGTCAGAATTTCCTTCCTTTTTAAGGCCAAATAGTATTCCACTCTTAAGTATATACCAAAACTGCTGGATTATACGGCAATTCTTTTAATTTTTTGAGGAACAACCATACTGTTTTTCATGGCCATTGTAACACTTTATATTCCAACTAGCTGTACAAAATGGTTTCAGTTTCTCCATATCTTTGCCAGCACTTACTATTTTCAGTTGTTTGATGGGTATGAGGTGATACTAGGTACTATCATTTAATCTTCCTAAACAAAATTATGAGAAAGCTACTTATATGACCACAATATTTTGTTCTCTTATAGAATTGGTTTTACTAATCTATACTTTTTTTTTATATTGTTTAACTACATACATAATAAAGGGCATAATCAAAACTACTTCAATTAAATTTATTGATATTTTTCCTGGAGAGTTATTGTTGAGGCCCTAGTTCCCCAAATCACAGTATATATAAGGATCTACATGAAATTTTTCTAGATCTCGGTAATAAGAATACTATGTTTGTAAGTAGCTAGTTTGTTTTGATTGCGTGAATACACTGACTCAGGTAATGAGTAGTATTTTTCTCTTTGGTTTAGCTGCAAAAAAATTCAGACCCTCGATTTGTGGCCTGTTTCTAGAAAAATGTATTTGACTTTCTGTTTTATATTTTATGTTAACTTCTTACTTGGTTTCTTCATTTTTTTTCCCAATTAATTTTTCTATGCCCTGATTTCTTCATTTATTTTATATTTAAGCATAATATGTGTATTTTTAGAAGTTGCATTAAATAATTGTATCAAATGAGGTAGGGTATGATAAATATATTCTTATTTCTTTAGGATCGCGCTTTGGATTACCTAAGTACGTGTATTGATCAAGTTCAAACATTTGGAGACATTCTACAGTTGGTTATTGTTGAGCTAATTTATAAGGTAAGAATAATAATTTATGATGAGTAAATAAGCTCAACATTTTAAATCAAAACTAAATAGCCTCTTTCTGGGCACTATTAATTGCTAGGAAAATATGTTGTAATAATAGCTATGCACAGCATGCACATGAAAGTCATTTTTTTTTTCCTGTTGGTTTATTGTATTTTTCAAATATGTGCTTCCATCCTTTCTATACCTTGGTAAGGGATTCTATAAAAATTCATGACTTGAGTTAGTAGAGATGAGAAGAAATCATTGTGTCCAACCACTGAATAGCTTTGGAATAAAATTCAAGATTTTTCTTGAATATACACCAGACTACTTTGGATATCTAAAAAGCTCCCCCCGTCCTAGGAAAAAAAAGCCATAAATGTTTTTTATGCTCCTTGTTTATGAAAGAGAATAGAGAAACTTTAAGTGCAGACATACCTCTTTTATTGTGTTTTGCAGATACTGTGTTTTTTAGCATTTAAAGGTTTATGGCAGCCCTGTGTTGAGCAAGTCTATCAGCATTATTTTTCCAACAATATGTATTCTATGTCTCTCACATTTTGGTAATTCTTGCAGTATTTCACACTTTTTCATTTTATCTGTTACAATGATCTGAGATCTTTGATATTAATATTATAATTATTTTGGGGCACAGTGAACCACACCCAGATAAATTACAGACTTAATTGATAAATGTTATGTATGTTTTAAGGGCTTTATCAACCAGCCCTTCTGCCACCTCTTTCCCTCTCTTGGACCTCCCTAATCCCTGAGATAATGATATTGAAATTAGGCCAGTTAATAATCTTACAGTGGCCTCTAAGTTTTCACATGCAAGAAATAATAACATCTCTCATTATAAATAAAACTAGAAATGATTAAGCTTAGTACTGTGGTTTGGATATAGTTTGCATGTGTTTCCAAAGTTCACATATTAGGGAAGGCTCAGACCATAGAGTGGTGGAACCTTTAAGAGAGAGAGCTAGTAGGAGATTACTGGGGTCACTGCCCTTAGAAAGAGTTAAGATAATTCTAACAGGACATTGAATTAGTTCTCCCACAAGGGTTATAAAAAGAGTAAACCTGGCCTCTCTTGAAAGCCTAATCGAGAGCAAAGTCCTAACTCTAATTCTGTAAAGGTTGAGAGAGGAAGGGAGCTTCAGAAGAAAAATTTGAAACTAGCAAAAGTTTCTTCATAAGGTTTAAGAAAAGAAACTTTCTCCATAATGTAGAAATATAAGGTGAAGCAGCAAGTGCTGATAAAGAAGTTGTAGCAAGTTACCCAGAAAAATCTAACTAAGATTAATTGATGAAGTTAACTGCACTAAACAACTAATTTTCTGTGTAGATGAAACAGCCTTATTTCAGAAGAAGATATCATTTAGGACTTTCATATTAAAGAGGTAGAGTCAATGCCTGGCCAGAGAGGTCAGACTAACTCTCTTATTAGGGGCTTTAAGTGGAAGCCAGTGCTCATGTACTATTCTGAAAATCCTAAGGCCCTTGAGAATTATACTAAATCTGCTCTCCCTGTGCTCTAAAAATGAAACAGCAAAACCTGAGTGATAATACATCTGTTTACAGCATGGTTTACTGAATATTTTAAGACTGGTCCTCAGAAGAAATGATTTCTATCAAAATATCACTGTTTATTGACAGTGTACCTGGTCTTCCAACAACTTGACTGGGAATGTATAATTAGATTAATGTTGTTTTCATCCCTTCCAACACAGCATCCATTTTGCAGTCTGTGGATCAAGGCATATTAAGTTTTTTTTATTTCAATATTTATTCTTTAACAAAAACATTTCATAAGACTATAGCTATAGCTACCATAGACAGTGATTCTTCTAATGGTTCTAGGCAAAGTGAAAGGATCATTAAAAACCCTTGTGGTTCATGGGAGGAGGTCAAAATAACAACATTAATAGATGGATGACTTTGAGGGATTCAAGACTTAAATTGGAGGAAGTAACTTCAGATGTGGCCTGAAAATGTGGCCAGATTCCTAAAGTCTCATGATAAAACTTTAATGGATGAAGAGTTGCTTCATATGAATGAGCAAAGAAAATTTTCTTGAGATAGAATGTACTCCTGGTAAAATTACTGTGAACATTGTTGAAATGAGAACAGGAGTTTAAAATATTACATAAACTTTGTTAGTGAAGTGGCAACAGGGTTTCAGAGGATTGACTCTTAATTTTGAATGAAGTTCTACTGTGCTATCAAACAGCATCACATGCTACAGAGAAAGCTTTTATGAAAGAAAGAGTCAATTGATGTGGTAGACTTCACTGTTGTCTTGTTCTAAGAAATTGCCACAGCCACCCAACCTTTAACAATCAGCCCTGATCAACTAGTCAGCAGCCATCAACATTGAGGCAAAACCCTTCCAGCAAAATGATTATGACTTGTTGAAGGCTCAGATAATCATTAGCATTTTTTAGCAATAAAATATATTTTAAACAAGGTAAGCATTGTTTTTTAGACATTATTATTACACACTGCATTACTATGATAAAAATACCAAGAAAAATCAACTTAAAGGAAGAAAGGTTTATTTGGGCTCACAGTTCCAAAGATTTCAGTCCATGAGCTCTTGGCTTTGTTGTATCTGGGCCTGTGGTGAGGCCAGGACATCATGGTAGAAGTGTGTGGCAGAAGAAAACTGCTCACCTCATGATGCCAGGCAACAGAGAAAGTGACCAGGTGCAAAATATATGCTCTGAGGATTCATCCCTAGTGACTTACTTCCTCCAACTAGGCTCTATCTTTCAAAGTTTTCATCACCTCCCTCCCAGTAATGCCACTAGCTGAGGACCAAGCCTTTAACACATGAGCCTTTGGGCAACATTCCAGATCCAAACTATAACATATACTTAACAGACTATAGTATGTGTAAACAACATTTTGGTAAAACAAAAAATTTATGTAACTCACTTTATGATATTTGCTTTATTATGGTAGTCTGGAACTGAATCCATACTCTCTCTGAGGCAACCTTGTATGTTAATATGACATTGTAGGCCATTGACTAGTAGGAAGTATAAAACCAGGTAAATGAAACATATTATTGAAAGTGCTATCCCCCCCTTTTTTTCCCAGTGCTGGGGATCAAACCCAGGACTTGCACATGCTGCATATGCTAGTCAAGTGTTCCCCCACTCCTATATCCTTTGGAAGAATTTTTTATTTTTTAATGTTCTGATAAAAGGTACCATACCATCTAGTTTTGCTACTTATACTATTATAAGTTAACAAAAATACAGATTCAGGAATGGCGTTATGAAATTGGGTAGTAGAAACAAAAAAACCTATGGCAGGCACAGCTAACAGATTATAATTTTCTTTGCTTCTGCAGGAAAGGGGCCCCTCTCAACACAGGGTATTAATCATTTAGAACTGACATTTAAAATGAAATTGGAATGGTAAATATATAATTTCTCTGAATTCATGTGTATGGTTTAAGGATGCCACTGAAGTTCTTAAAAATAGTTAATACCCTGCTGTGTAGTGAATTCTTTGTTTAGTAGGGTCTAGATTATTAAGAGGGAATAATTTTTAAATCATGCCCAAGTAATAGAGATTTGACTATATATATATTTCAGGAAAATCTAATATATTAAGTTTAAAAGAGAAAAATAAGGGACATGTGCTTTACTGCTAAAGATGTCTGAATGTGTTCAGAACAGAATACAATTTTTTTAGTTTCCTCTCCAATATTGAATATGGTCCCAAATAATGGAAAATATAATTGAATGAAAAAGATTATCTTTCATGCTTGAAGAACTGGTGTTTTCCTTTTATCAGCTGTTGATTTACATCATTCATTATGTTTTCCTTTCTGACATGGTATCCAGAAGAAAAGTTTATACCAAATTTAATATCTGTCACAGTACTCAAATTAATGGGACTTGGTTAATGTGTTTGCTTTTATGTTTTACATTTTCTCTTTCATGTGTATACAGTATATATATCTTTTATCAATAAGTCGTCTAAGGCACTGGGGTTGTGACTCAGTGGTGGAGCGCTTGCCTGGCATGTGTGAAGCACTGGGTTCAGTCCTCACATAAAAATAAAGTTAAAAAAAAGTAAACTTTAAAAAAAAAAGTCATCTAAAACTCTTTTGTGAAGCAGTGAATGTACAAATTATGGTAGAATAAATAAAGGAATGAGTAGTTGTGATAGATATTTGAAATAAAAATTCTTTCTGAAATTACCAATGTTGTGTCACATTGTCTCATCCCATGTTGGTCAATATTTCTATATGTCCTTGTAAGAATATTTTTAGCTTTTGCTGGGCGTGGTGGCATATGCCTGTAATCCGAGTAACTTGGGAGGCTAACATAGGAGGATCACAAGTATGTTTGTTTTCCAGGTCTGTCATGCTAATCCATCAGAAAGGGCTCGTTTCATTCGTTGCATTTATAACTTACTACAATCATCTAGCCCTGCTGTGAAATATGAAGCTGCTGGGACATTAGTAACACTGTCAAGTGCACCAACTGCAATCAAGGTACTGCTTATTTCTTTTGGGGCCAGATTAGATATGCTGTTTTATCACTCATGATTTAGTAACATTGCAATTCACTATGTGCTTACATGGCAAAGAGCAACTACAAATTTATAAAATTATTTGCCTCGTTACAGAATCCAATCTTCTTTCTTCCTGCCTTCATATACACAGACACTAAGGATTATTAATAAATGTTATATACTAAAATATTTTAATGATTCATAGTGATCTTTTTTTTAACAATCACATTTTTAAAAAAATTTTGGACCTTTATTTTATTTATTTATTTATATGTGGTGCTGAGAATTGAACCCAGTGCCTCACACATGCCAGGCAAGCGCTTTACCACAGAGCCACCACCCCAACCCTCACAGTGATCTTTAAATGCCTGTTTTTTATGTATTATTATGTAGATGTGTTAAGCTTTGTCCTTAAAGTGAAATTTCCTTAACAGCTATACCTACCGGGATTCCCTATCTGCTTTTTTTCTTAGTTTCCACTCTTAAGTTTTTGGCTGTTAGAAAGTATTTCTGAGCCTGGTGTTGTAGCGCATACCTATAAGCCTAACCACTCAAGAGGCCGAGGCAGGAGGATCACAAGTTTGAGGTCAAGCCTAGGCAATTTCAAGAGACCCTGCCTCAAATTAAAAAATAAAAAGGACTGGAGATGTAGTTCAGTAATAGAGCACTGCTGGGTTCAATCTCTATTAACAAATTTAAGTTTTTCTGCCTGTAGTAGCCCCTTTCAGTCCACATGCCTTTGAACAAAATGCATAATAAACTTGTACAGGGGCTAATGAGTGTATTTTGGCTTCTTAGGGCTATTTTAACACTTATTTTATGACTGTGTTTATGACTTCTTAAAATGTCTTTTTTTATATATATAGGCTGCTGCTCAGTGTTACATCGATTTAATTATTAAGGAGAGTGATAACAATGTAAAGCTCATAGTTCTGGATCGATTAGTAGAGTTGAAAGAGCATCCTGCTCATGAGCGCGTCCTTCAGGTAAATGCTGTCTCAAAGAGAGAGATTCTCAATAAGCGATTATTCAAATATTAATCATTCCCAAACTTTACTATCTTAGTTAACTTAAAACTTTGAAGACTGGACAGTTTAAGTTTGTTCAACTAAAGTGAAACTCTTCTTTATGGGTTATTGTCTTTGCTATAAAACAATATTTCTAAAATACTCACTAAATGCATTACTAATCTTTGAGCAGAACAACAACAATGAAAAATTGCCATAAAGTACATTATTGGAACAGTTTGAGAAATGTGAATATAGACTGTATTTTACTTAAGAGTCTAAATAAGTGTTAAATTCTCTGAATGTGATATTTATATTGTGTTTATATAAGAAATTATCCAGAAGTGGGAATTTAGCTCAATGGTAGGTGGTTGCCTATCATGTGTGAAGCCTTGGGTTCAATCCCTAGCACCACCAAAAGAAAAGAAAAATTATCCTGTACTCTTGGGAGATATATACTAAAATGCTAGGAGAGTGATAAAGCAAATATGGCAAAATATTAACAATTGGTGAATATAGGTGAAGGGTATATAAGAATTTGGGTGAAAATCCTAAAGGTAGCCAAGTTGATAGTGGTTCCTGTAGTGGTGTTTACAGCGGCGGCGGTGGGTTACAGAATTAAATGACAGTGGGCAGCATGTTTTGAAAAACTGTTTAAAAGTCTATTTGGGAAAAAAGAGATGCAGATTCTTATAGTGGGTTTGGATGCAGCTGGAAAGACCCCTATCTTGTATAAATTGAAACTGGGAGAGACTACTATGACTACCCTTCCTACAATGGATTTCAATGTGAAGACAGTAGAATATAAAAATAGCAACTTCACAGTCTGGGATGTTGGTGATCAGGACAAAATCAGACATTTGTGGCAACATTATTTCCAAAATAACCAAAGTCTGATTTTTGTGATTGATGGTAATGACAGAGAGTCAGACCCAGGAAGAACTAACTAGAATATTAGCAGAAGATGAATTCAGAGATAGTTTTATTAGTGTTTGTAAATAAACAGAATCTTCCCAGTGTTACGAATACAGAGAGATAATGGACAACCTTGGCTTACATTCCCTCCACCAGAGGAATTGATATATTCAGGTTACATGTGCTACCAGCAGAGATGGGCTTTAAAAAGACTTGTACGGGCTCTCCAACCAGCTCAAAAACTAGAAGGAACCCAAAGCAATCCATCCCTGTGCATTGTGGCAAAGCCAACTGGCCTCCTCTGAATACATTTGCATGTGTGAGGAACCTCAGTGGCTGTGTGGCTGGGAGTGGGGGCAGCTTTCTTACTCTGTGCCTTATATACCCCACCCTATAATATAAGAAAACCAGTATTACCTTTTTAGGGGAAAAAAAAAAAAAGAATTTTTAGAACTTTTTTAACATCTTGAAAAACTTTTTAGATATAAAGCTTTATAGAAGTAAAATCATTTGTAAATTAGATTTGTGCTATTTAAAAATATTTATCACAGTTTTGAAGCATGCACTTTTAAATATTACATTTTTCTATAGAGCCAAGTAGTAATCACACTTAACATAGTTAGCAATTTCTTAATACTATCTAATACTAAGTGTAGATTCAGATTTTATAGTTGTCCCAAAAGTACCCTTTTTATTTAGTTTGTCCAGTTCATGATGATATATTGCTCTGGTTAATGTGTCCTTTCAGTCTCTTAATTTTGAGCAGTATCTTTTTTCATGACACTGATTTGTTGAAGTGAGAGAACCAGTTCTTCTTATAAAATGCCCTTCCTGCATCTGACTGGTTGCTCTTGTGGTATCATTTAACTTGTTCCTCTGACTTCTGTGTTTCCTAAAAACTGTAAATTGGATATAAAGTTTGATAGAGCCACAGTAAACATTGTCAGTTTGAATGCAACATCTGTGATGTTATTAGTTCATATTGCATTACATTGGGAAACCCAAAATGGATAGTTCTTTTACCAGTAGTAAATCTATTATTAATCAAAGGATCATGGTGATGATAAAACCATTCTGCAGTTAAGCTTTTCTTCTTGTGACCAGAAAAATTGGTGTTAATCTTTGATTGTTTGCTTTTTTAGGATCTGGTAATGGACATACTAAGAGTGTTAAGCACACCAGACTTGGAAGTACGCAAGAAAACTCTGCAATTAGCATTAGATCTTGTTTCTTCTAGGAATGTTGAAGAGGTAAAAAAAAAAAAAATAAAGGAATAAAAAATGATGCCCCTTTTTAAGTGGTCAGGCCAAACACAATGTAATTCTGACTATTTCTACTTTGTCTATAGTTGGTTATTGTCTTGAAGAAGGAAGTAATTAAAACAAATAATGTGTCTGAGCATGAAGACACTGACAAATACCGACAACTCCTTGTACGAACATTGCATTCCTGCTCTGTCCGATTTCCAGATATGGCTGCAAATGTTATTCCTGTGGTATGTAATTTTGAAGATCTTAATTTTTAAATTCACTACAAGAAATTTTTTTTTAGTTTTTAATTATTCAACAGTTAATCTGAAATGTCAACTCTCTGGAACCACAAAATCTCAAGGTAAAACCTCAGCCCTTTTTATGGGTCTTACTAAGTTGCCAAGGTCAGCCTCAAACTTGCAGCCCCCTTTTGTATTCACCACCACGAGTTTTAGTTCTGAAAGTTGAAAGAGTCAGTTGTGGGAAAAATTTAAGAACTAGAATATTTTGCTTTCTATTTATGTTAAATAAATGTGGTAGGTTATTAGTAGAAGATTTGCCTCTGAGTTTTTAATTTTCTCTAAAATGATTTTACTTATAATTTAGGATTATCTAATAGGAATTGTAGTGGGTTTTTTTGTTTTGTTTGCTTGTTTGTGTTTTGGTGGTACTGAGGTTTGAATCCAGGCTCCTTCATGCTAGGCAAGCACTTTACCACTGATCTACATCCTCAACTCTTTTCATTTTTTTTTGAGTCAGAGTCTCTCTCAATTACTGAGGCTAGCCTTGAACTTGCAAGCTTCCTGCCTCAGCTGAGTAGTTAGAATTATGGGTGTATAATACCAAGCCTAGCTTGACTTGTTGATTTCTAGATTCTCTTTTAGAAAGTGAGTTTTATAATAAACTTCAGTGCATATAGAGAAACCTTTTGTGACCTTTTTCATAATAGTACTTGTCTCTCAACTTATATTTGTTTTGTTTTTGAAACTTATTAAGTTCCTTTCTTCTCAAATTTCTTAATTTTTTTTTTTCTTTTTTGTGGGAAAGGATACTGGGGATTGAACACAGGGGTGCTTTACCACTGAGTTATATCCTCAGTCCTTTTTTATTTTTTATTTTGAAACAGTGTCTCACCAAGTTTCCGAGACTGGCCTTAAACTTGCAATCCTCCTGCTTCAGCCTCCCAAGTCTGAGATTATAGGCATGCACCACTGTTCCTCGATCTTAATTTATTTCTTGTCTTAAATCATTTTCTTCCTGAAAATAATGTAATTACTAATTCTATTCCCCCACCCCCCACCTTTTTTTTTTCCTTTTAGTTAATGGAATTTCTCAGTGACAGTAATGAAGCAGCAGCTGCTGATGTCTTGGAGTTTGTTCGCGAAGCCATTCAACGCTTTGATAGCCTGAGAATGCTGATTGTTGAGAAGATGCTTGAAGTCTTTCATGCTATTAAATCTGTCAAGTAGGTTTAAAATATATTTTGGTATAATGTCAAGTAAGCATTTTACTAATTTCTGTCTTCAAAGAGCCAATTGATAGAAAGTATAATGGAAAGAGATGGGTTTAGTGGGGCACATCTGTAATCTCAGCTACTTTGAAAGCTGAGTTAGAAGGCTGTCAATTTGAGGCCAGCCTGGGCAACTTTGTGAAACTATCTCAAAAAATAAAAAGAGTTGGGGATATAGCTCAGTGGTATGGTGCTTTGGGTTCAATACCTAGTACTGGAAAAAATTTATACATAATGGAGAGGAGCTAAATTTCCTTTTGGGTTGATTTATCTAGGTTACTCTTTTCAGATTTCTTCTAAAAAGGTGTGAATTCTAAAGTGACTAAGCATATTTTTATATATTTTTTAAGTTATATCTTTTTGGAATATAGTTATTATTTATATCTCCCTTTGGCATTTGTTGAAGAGAAAGATTGAAAATGCAACCCAAATCTGACATGTGTTTCTCTTCAGATGGCCCTTACTAATGAGAAAGGATTATTTGTTTTTTATTGTTTATGGTAGTTACTCAAACCCAGGACCTTGAGCATGTTAGGCAAATACTTTACCACTGGACTATATCCCCAGCACTGAGAAAGGATTGTTGAATGCAAATTCAGCTTCATTTTAAGAATCTGATGGCCGGCTAGGTGCCATGCACACTTGTAATCTCAGCTACCCAGGAGGCTGAGGATGAGGATGGCAAGTTTGAGGGCAGCTTAGGTAACTTAGTAAAACTCATCTCAAAAATAAAAAATAAAAAGGTCTGGGAATATGGGGATGTAGATCAATGGTAGAATGCTTGCCCAGCATGTGCAAGGCCCCAGGTTCAACTCCCAATACCACACACACACACACAAACACAAAATAATTTGATGGATGTACTATGACAGACTTACATTTTGTCCACTTAGATAAAAAGGAAGGGAACAACACAAAATTGCCTTTATAATATGAAACTATTGGTATATATGGAAGTGAGCAAAATTTGTTCCCTTTGTGAGAAAAAAAATCATATCATTGACAGCCATTAAGTCTTAAAACTTCAGTTTCTGTAACTGATTTTTTTTTTCTGAATAAATTTAAAATCTTAGGGAAAGGAAAAGTAAAGGCTTTAGCCAGTTTAACATTTGAAATTGGAGAATTTTTGCTGTGTTTTCCCCCACTGAGCATTGAACCTAGTGCCACCTGCATGCTAGGCAAGCACTGTACCACTGAACTGCCATCTCCGGCTCTTTTTACTTCATTTTGCCCAGACAGGTCTTCAACTAGACATCCTCCTGCCTCAGCCTTCCTACTAGATGGGATTATAGTCATTGTTGCTGTGTTTAGGTTTTGTTTTGCTTTGTTTTATTTTGTTTTGTTTTTCCTGTGCTAGGTATTGGATCCAGGATCTCTCACATTCCAAGCAAATGCTTCACTACTGAGCTACATGCCTCAACCCCTACTTTATGTTCTTGTCCCTCTGTATTTATTGTTCTGTTCAGCATTTTGTCTCTTCTTTTCAGTGACTACAAATAAGAAGTAAATTAGTGTTTCATTAAAGTAATACGTTTTTTTTTTAAAGAAAAATGTTTTATTCTTATAGCCAAGATAGAGTACATCTTAATATTTTCCTATATTTGCTTCTGAATTGTATTTTAAGAATTAAAACATTCTAAATGCATTTGAAAGGCATGACTGTCCCATCACTGATCTGCTGATCCTTTCTTAAATTTCCAAGTTAATGTCTGCTAAGGTAATAAAGCCAAATTTACCTTAACTGCCATGAGGGACACTTTCCTAGGAAATGTTTCAGCATTTTGTTTTTAATTCTGGGCTTATCAACTTTAGAATATTCCCAATGATGATAAGTGAGAAACATTATTTTCCTTGTGATTTTTGAAAGAATCAAAACTTATTGTTACATTCTATCTGAAACATTCTTCCATATTTAGAACTGCAGAATCTTATTTTTTCCCTTGAGCTTAAATTCACAAAGAAATATTCTGTTTCAGGATTTATTTTCAAGGTCTGTGTTTCAGATTTTGTATTCTTATCCTAGGATTTATCGAGGTGCATTATGGATCCTGGGAGAATACTGTAGTACCAAGGAAGACATTCAGAGTGTGATGACGGAGGTTCGCAGGTCCCTTGGGGAGGTATGTTTTACTTTAGTAAATCCTGCTTACTTATTTTTGGTACTGGGTATTGATTCCAGAGGTGCTTTACCACTAAGCTACATCTCTAGTCCTTTTTATTTTTTATTTGAGACAGGCTTTTGTTAAGTTGCTAAGGGTCTCCATGAGTTGCTGAGACTGCCAAGATTGGCCTCAAACTTGGGATCCTCCTGCCTCAGCCTCCCAAATCGCTGAGATTATAGGCATGCACCATCACATCCAGTGTAAATCCTGCTTTATGTAGTGATTTATGCTTCTGAAAAATCTAATGAACTGAGGACATAGCTCAGTGGTAGAGTGCTTACCTAGCATGTGAGAGGCCCTGGGTTCAATCCCCAGCATCACCAAAAAATAAAAAATCTTTTGTGTGATGATTTACATTTGTGTTTTTATTTAGTAGTGACTAGACTGAAGAACACTGAAAAATGTATTTTAATTACACAGATAATTGTGCCTCAAGAACTATGGAAAATTAGGGGTGCCTCACCCCTATGAAAGCCATACACCTACCTATATTATTTACACTTCTGGATAAGATTTTGTTCGAATAAAATATTCCATGTTCAAAAAAAGGGAAAATGGCTGATAAAATTCTGTTTTAGCCTGTTAGTTCTGAAAGAATGCCGTAGAACAAGGCTAAAATTAGGATATTTTTGTACTAGAACTGACAGTATTTCCTCATCTAAACATCCTTGTGGTAGAATACAAAGAACAATGGACTACTTGTCAGAAGACCTGGGTTATACTCTTGGTTCTGTCGATAATTAACTGTGGAACCTTGAATTTAAGTTTCTGAACTGGCTGGGCTCTAGTTTTTTAATCTATAAAATAAAAGGAATTAAAATTGGTAATGATTAAAGACTCTGGAGCACTCTCTTTTTTTTTTTCCCCTGGTACTGGGGATTAAACCTAGGGGCACTTAACCACTGAGCTACATCCCCAGCACTTTTTATTTTTTAATTTTGAGACAGGGTATTGCTAAGTTACGTAGAGCCTTGTAAAGTTGCTGAGGCTGGCTTTGAACTTGGAATCCTCCTGCCTCAACCTCTCGATTTACTGGGATTACAGATGTGCACCACCATGCCCAGTGAGAACTCTTAAATTAGACTAGCATTAAGGAATAAATACATAGTAGCCCTTTGGTTAACTAAACAGGGTAGTTAATGAACTGATTGGTACAAATGAGTCAGATTTATTTCTTTTTTTTAGAAAGATGAGTGATGTTTTGGGTTAATATTCAAGGGAAAGGATGAAGAATAAAGCCAATGTCAAACAGAAAGCAGATGCTCGCTGCTTTCTGTCAGACATTGTCGTATGCATTTTTCTAGAAAGTAACTTGGTGTGGAAATAATTAAAATTTCCATTTAACAGATTAAGAACTGGGACTCAAAGTTGTTTAATTCACTTTCTAGAACCATACAAGTAGTGTACAAGTACAGAATGAGAAATGTAAAGCCAAGAATGTCAGCCAACTCCAAAACCCCTGATCTTCCCATTGCATTATCCTGAGAAGGAAAAAAAATTAAAAGCAGAGTTAAAAATTCCATTGGGATGGTGTCTTTTTCAGAAATAATTTGACTATTTAAATGTGGTTTTACAGCTGGTCATAGCACACCTGTAATCCTAGCAACTTGGGAATCTGAGGCAGGAGGATTGCAAGTTTGAGACCAGCCTAAACTTTGAGAAAAAACCCTCTCAAATTTTTAAAAAAGGTTGAGGATGTAATTCAGGGGTATTAAAAAACAAAAAACAAACAAACAAACAAAAAAAAAAACCTAGCCCTAATACTACAAAAAATAAGTAAATAAACAAATAAATGTAATTTTGCTTGCTAATTTTTCCAATTGATTTTTAGATCCCAATTGTAGAGTCAGAAATAAAGAAAGAAGCTGGGGAATTAAAACCTGAAGAAGAAATAACTGTGGGGCCAGTTCAAAAATTGGTTACTGAAATGGGCACCTATGCAACTCAGAGTGCCCTCAGCAGTTCTAGACCCACCAAGAAAGAGGAAGACAGGTAATTTATGGCCCCTGTGCCCTGCCGGCTGAACTATTTTTATTATAACTCTCATGTATAAAACAGTTGCGTAATTTCTTTTATTAGTTTCCTTTTGTGACCAAAATGAAAGTCTGTGCCATTTAAAGTACGTGAATGAAGGAAGATGTTTAAGTTTTCCCTCATTAATTGTGTTGATGGTTTTAATTCTCCGCTCTTCTGTTTTCCTGTTTTCATTGAAGTAAATGTGTTCTGTTTAAAGTAAAATTATTTTACTCACATGGAAAATGTGAAGTGAAGGTAAGTATGATATTTGAATTTGACAATTAGTATCTGGAAAGATATTTTGAAGATTTTCATTTCTTCTTCTTATTTTTTTTGTTTTGCTCTCCTTTTTTATGATGAAGATGATGAAATGATGCCTAAAATTTATTGAATACTTATTATATGCTAAGCATTGTGCTAAGTAGTTTGTCTCATATGGTCTTGACAAGAACCCTTTGAAAGGAAGAGATTTTTTTTTTTTTTTCGTGGTGCTGGGGATGGAACCCAGGGCCTTGTGCTTGCAAGGCAAGTACTCTACTGACTGAGCTGTCTCCCCAGCTGACAAGAACCCTTAGAGATAGAGTATATCATTTCCATTTTATAGAAGAAAAATTTGAGACTTAGAGAATTTTGTAACCTACCCAGTAAATAAATAGATTTGAAGGTAGATCATTAGCGCCAATATATATACCCTTTCCTTTTTAAATTTTTTAAATTTTGAAACAGGGTCTCGTTAAATTGCTTAGGGCCTTACTAAATTGCTGAGGCTGGCCTCAGCCTCTGGAGTCTCTGGTATTATAGGCCTGGGACCATATGCCTGGCTACATATACCCTTAACCAAACATTTTTTTATTTTCATTCATTTGGCTCTTGAGTCATTTGAAGACTCAAGAGTCATTTGAAGTTAATGTCATGTGTTCTTTTTCTTTTTGAGAGTTAAAGAAGGATTTAACTGCAGGGTGGCAGTGAAGGTGACTTATTTGAATCATTCATACAAAAACTGCATGCTGCTTAAGAAGTTAGTGGTTTTCATTTTCCTTGATTGGTTTGCAGACCTCCCCTGAGAGGATTCCTTCTGGATGGAGATTCTTTGTTGCTGCCTCCCTTGCCACTACTCTAACCAAGATTGCATTGCGCTATGTAGCTTTGGTTCCAGAGAAGAAAAAACAAAATGTAAGTTAATTTATTCTACATTTACCCAACAGTTGATTATTGAGCACCAATAGTCAGTGAGAAACTCATAAGATAATGCTTAAGTTCCTATAATGAAAGCTCATTGTTTAATAGACATAATGGACATAATAGTACAATATAATTGAAAAAAATGATAAAGCAATATAATAATGATAACGTGTTTAGTATAGTGAAAGAGACGTGATGGTTTGTGAAGTTACTTCTTTTGTTTTGATTAATCAAGGATCATTCAAGGAAATGCCCTTCTCTCCCCAGAATCTTCATCCAGTCCATTCATTATTTTATCCCAGAATGTCTCTCAGATCGTTCTCATCTGTATTTCATACCTTTATCATAGTTTCTGACCATTATCCTACATTCGTACTCACATGTTATGAACTCTATGATACATTGCAGTTTTTATTTTAAATAGTTCTTTTTTTTTCATAATTTTTTTCCCCCGTTTTCTTCTTTTTCCAGTGTTTGGACCATTGTGGGGAGGGACATGCTTAGCTTAGCCAACTATTGAGAGCTGGAAACAGGACAAAGTTCAAGAATCTTCCTGGGTGGGGTGCTGCTTTTTTTCCTTCGTTTTTTTATTTTATTTTTTTGTAGTTGTAGATGGACAACCTGCTTTTGTTTGCTTTTTTATGTGTTGCAAAGGATTGAGCCCAGTGCCTCACAAGTGCTAGGCTAGCACTCTACCACTGAGCTACAGCCCTAGCTCTTTCCTTCATTTTTTAATTTTGGTAAAATGTATGTAACAAAAAATTTACTATTTTAACCACTTCAGGTATACAGTTAAGTAACAAAAGTTCAGTGACATTAAATTCATTCACATTGTTATGCAGCCGTCCCTCTCCAGTGCTTATTCATCATCCCAAACTGACACTTTGTATCTAGTAAACAGTAACTCTCCATTCCTTCATGTCCCCTTTCTATCCATGTAGATTTGCCTATTCTAGGTAGCTCATATTAGTGGAATCATTAACTTTTTGTCCTTTTGTGTCTGATTTATTTCACTTAATCTAACATCTTCAAGGTTCTTTTATGTCATAGTATATATCAGAATTACCTTGCTTTTTAAGACTGAATAATACTCCATTGTGTGCATGTTTCTTTATCCATTTGTCTATCATAATATAGTCAATTATCTTTGAAAGATTTGTTTCTTTTTTTTCTTCTTTGTAGTGCTGGGCAAACCCAGAACCTCATATGGTAGCAACTGAGCTACAACTCCCAACTACACAGCTCATTTTATTTTTGAGACAGGGTCTTATTCAGTTGTCAAAACTGTCTGAAGATCCTCCTGCCTCCTAAGTAACTGGGGGTAGATGGGATTCAAGACATGCTCTGCCCTGCCCAGCTGAAAGATATTTTTTTAAGTGAGAAAGAAGTCTTATATTTATCATTTATAGTGCTTTTCTTTTTTTTGTGTGTCACAAAATTCAGATTTCTGTCTTCTTTTTAAACAACTTGATCATGCTTATAATGCAAATGTGCTGGTGAGGAATTCTTTCAACTTTCATTTTTCTTAAACTTCTTATTTTGCTTTCATTTTAAAAAATCTTTCCAAGGAACCAGATATGTTGGTGCATGCCTATAATCCTAATGACTCAGGAGGCTGAGGCAGGAGAATTGCAAATTTGAGGCCAGCCTCAGCAACTTAGTGAGGCCCTAAGCAACTTAATGAGACCCTGTCTCAAAAAAAAAAAAAAATAGAAAGGACTTAGTGGTTAAGCATCCCTGGTACCCACCCACCCCCCAAAAATCTTGCCATGATAAAATTATGGGTG
The DNA here is from genome assembly GCF_902686445.1 of Sciurus carolinensis. NCBI lineage: Eukaryota > Metazoa > Chordata > Mammalia > Rodentia > Sciuridae > Sciurus > Sciurus carolinensis. The sequence goes on from NC_062223.1 coordinate 62,536,202, forward strand.
TTTTTATTTTATTTGTGTTCATTTCTTTTAAAAAATTTATCACTAAAATAAACAAGGAATGACATAATCAAAACTATGAAAGGGGCTGGGAATGTAACTCAGTGGAGTGCTTGCCTCACATGTGTGAGGCTCTGGGTTCAATCTTCAGCACCACATGAAAATAAATAAAATAAAGGTATTATGTTCAGTTTGGCAAGGGCATAGAGCATCTGGGTCAGAATGCTACATGCGACTGAAAAAATAAGCTGTAGTTCACTTGTGGAAGACTTTGAATAGCAGACCATGTAATGTGGACTTCAGTATGAAGATGAAGGGAAATCATTGAAGGTATTTACATGCAGAGTAAAATGCTTGTGCAGTATAGAAATTAAGATAGCAGTAGGTGATCACAGTTAGCATCACTAGTAGTGGAACAACCTATTATGTGCTTCCTGATACAGTGTATTTAGGAATGTAAAACAATGTATCTGGTATTTTAGCCATAATGGTGGACTATTCTATTAAAAAGAAAAATAAGAGGTCTGGGTTCTTTGAGAAAGTCAGTGTAATTAAAAACAAAGAGGAAACTAGTCTATATTAAAAGGGACTAAACAGAATAATAGCCAAATAAAATGCATGAAGCTGATCTTGGATTTAAAAAATAAATACATTTCAAGGGGTTTGTAGCTCAGTGGTTGAGCACTTGCCTAATGCCTGTGAGGCACTGGGTTTGATCCTCAGCAGCACATAAAAATAAATAAGTAAAATAAAGGTATTGTGTCCATCTACAACTTAAAAAAATATACATTTTAAAAAATTAAAAAACATTTTGATACATTATAGGAAGATATATTTGATTTCAAAATATAGATCTATTTTGGGATTGTTAAATTTCTCAGGTAAGAAAATAATATTGTTGTTTGACCAGAAGCTGTCCTAATTCTTAGGAGATGGATGCTAATGCAGTTATGAGATAAAGAACCTTACTTTCATATGGTCAACCAAAAAATAAATATTTGTATATGAGAGAATAAGAAAGCATATGTGGCAAAATGTCAACAATTAGTGAAGTATATCATTCTTTTAACTTTCTGTAGTTAGGATAAAAGGGAAAACCATTAAAAGGCATTGCTGTATTTCAATGTATGATAAATCCACAAAAGTGCTTTGTGGAGTTTTTGTTGATTTTTCAGTCCCCATATTTGAGGCTATTAATGAAAATCTTAAAAGGTGGCAGTTAGAATTTAAAAGGAGAAGTATGCAAAAAAGATACTGTGGAGATAACATAAAGGATTTGAAGTCTTATTCAAGTGAAACGAAAAATTAGGTTTATTTCTTGAGTTATGAGTTATTTCTTGAATTATAAAGTGACATTACTGCAATTGGAGAATCATGACACAATGATCAATTTTTCTATTTTTCTAGTCTTTTGTTGCTGAGGCTATGTTGCTCATGGCAACTATCCTTCATTTGGGAAAATCCTCTCTTCCTAAGAAGCCAATTACCGATGATGATGTAGACAGAATTTCCCTGTGCCTCAAGGTCTTATCTGAATGTTCACCTTTAATGAATGACATTTTTAATAAGGAATGCAGACAGTCCCTTTCTCAGATGTTATCTGCCAAACTTGAAGAAGAGAAACTATCTCAAAAGGTAAATAAACATAAGGTCATAAAAGTACTTTGTGGGTTTTTGTTGTTGATTTTTCAGTCTCCATGTGATGGGGCTGTTCCTATTAAAGGCCTGTAAAAAACTGCCTTTCCATGTAAAGCCATGTGTCTTGTTTTCTCAACACAGAAAGAGTCTGAAAAGAGAAATGTGACAATACAGCCTGATGACCCCATTTCCTTCATGCAACTGACTGCTAAGAATGAAATGAACTGCAAGGAAGATCAGTTTCAACTGAGTTTGTTGGCAGCAATGGGTAACACACAGAGGAAAGAAGCTACAGATCCCCTAGCATCTAAACTTAACAAGGTAACAAAGTCTCAAATATACTGTGAATTATTTAAATTAACTACTTAAGAAAGTAGTAATCAAATATCTGGGTGCAGGGGCACACATCTGTAATTCCGGTGACTTGAGAGACTGAGGCAAGAAGATCACAAGTTCCAGGCCAGCCTTAGCAACTTATCGTGGCTCTAAGCAACTTAATGAATCCCTGTCTCAAAATTAAAAAAAACAAAAAGATTTGGGGGTTAGCTCAGTGGTAAGCATCCTGGGTTAAATCTCCAATACCAAAAAAAGAAAGAAAAAAAGTAATAATCAGTGGAAGGGTAAACAGGAGGATCTAAGTTTGAGGCCTGCTATTTTGTTTCGTTTTGTTTTTGTAGTGCTGGGAGTTGAACCAAAGACCTCACATGCTAGGCAAGCATTCTACCACTGTGCCAGCCCTGTCCTGCCATTTTTTATATGTTTATTGGCTATTTGTATAACTTCTTTAATTGATCTGTTTTCTTTTTTGTTGTCTATGCTTTTGATGACATTATTACATTTTTTAAGTGCTATACCTTGGGAGTTGTTTTAAATTTTGGAGGGGCATTTTCAATTTTATCTTGGTGACCTTATCTCTTGCTGTTATGATCCATTTACTTCTTGAGCTTGAGTAGAAGAGACTACCACATTATCTTAATTTTATTTGGCTCCTGAGTTTCAGAGACCAAATTTTGAGCTTAGATATTTACTAAGAGGTCTAACTGAAAATGTATCCAAATGTATTCATTTGTTGAGTTGAGACAGTGTTTAATGTATTTGCTAAACATATTTAATGTCTTTCTGCTACTGAACTACTAACTACTAATCAAATACCTTATATGGAGTTAATTAATAAAATACCTTAAATGGCATTAACTTAAAAAATAGATGGACTGGAGTTGTAGATCAGTGGTAGAGCTCATGCTTAGCATGTACAAGGCTTTGGGTTCAATCTCCAGCACTAAAACAAAATAAAAACCAATAGATGCCTGGATATCATCTTTTAAATTAGAGTTGTAAATTCTGTATTGTTTAACTTTTTAAGCTTTAGGACCTGTTATTTCTAATTTTCCTGTTTCAATTTCCATTTCTGTATTATGTAACCATTTTATTATACCTATCTCAAAATATCTTTTCTAATCTGAGCACATCAATTACCAAACTTAATCATTTGACTAAGATATGTTGGTTAAATTGCGTCATTCCCGTGATTATGTCTATTATGTTTATTTTTGTTTTGACAGGTCACTCAGTTGACAGGTTTCTCTGATCCTGTATATGCAGAAGCTTATGTTCATGTCAATCAGTATGATATTGTCCTGGATGTACTTGTTGTGAACCAAACCAGTGATACTTTGCAGAACTGCACATTAGAGTTAGCTACTCTAGGTAAGGAAATTTATCATAAGTGCATAGGTTTCGGTATAAGAATTTTTTTTTTTTAATTGGTTCTTCTTAGTTGTACATGACAGTAGAATCCATTTTGATAAAATTATACAAGCATGGACTATAACTTATTCTAAATTGGACCCCCCCCCTTTTTTTTGGATCAAGTAATGTCTTTAATGAAGAGAAACTGCAGCTTCAAAATGTAAAGTGATTTTTTTACTCAAAAAGAGAGAGCTAATACTCTTCTATTTAGTATAAGGGAATAAAACGCTCCAGACTCAAAGACTGCACTATCCCTATTATTATTAACATTATTTTGCTAGGAGTTACACACAACTTTAAATACACAGCTTCAACAGAAATAGACCACCTTCAGTAACAAACAAAAAAATTGCCCAAGCTTGGTTTTCTTCCTAGCTTTCTAAGTTGCATGCATTTTTGACATTTTTTTTTAAACGGTAAAAACAAAAATGGTCAGAAAACAAAAATCAAATATGCACGAAAAGCATTATTTAACTAAACATCAGCCTATGCACATGAGTTCTTTTTCTTCCTCAGAACATAATGATGTTCCTGAAGATACAAATCCTGTCTTAATCATTTTTGTTTCTTTTGTAAAATCAAGCCCTGTCTTAGGCCTTAGGCATATGTTAAAATTATATGTGTGTGTGTGTGGTATATGTATATACATGTGTGTGTATGTGTGTATATACAGAGAGAGAAAAAAAAATTTTAAATACTTTACTAGTCCAGTGCCTGGACTTCTTGGACCAAAAGGCACCATCTGTAAGGCTTCTGTGAAATGAAATATGTAAAAACTATGTAGTTCCAGATGTAAATGTTAAAATTCGGTCACCAGGCACATTAACCCTTAGAAGTTGCCTCCTTGGCCTGTGCTATCCAAATTAATGCCCACTGGGGTGTGAACCCTTAAGTTGACTTAAGCAGTCTCCAGAGAGGGCGATGGCAGAGCTGTGATTCTTGGATGTCTATTCAACTTCTTACAGATCAAATAATGTCTTTAATGAAGAGAAAACTGGGTTGTAGCTGGGTTGCTGGGAAATGCAAAGGCATTGGGCGGTGCCCAAGTTTCCAGGCAAGGCTAGGAACACAGAACTACTTGTGAAATAAAGCCAAGCAGGCCCAGGTTCTTGGAACCGATAAGGCTCGCCCAGAGCCACAGCTGTCCCACCAACACAGGGAGTCTGGCTGGACCATTTTCTACCCATTCCTACCAAAGGCCCACTTCAACGCATACACAAAGCCCTTGTACTGAGCCAGGATGGGACTCTCCCTCTCCATGTAGGGGACCACCCACACCTCCACCGGCCTGTGAGGCGGCTGATTACAAATGCCACCTTTAGAGTGTCACTTGAAAATCTGGCCTCAAAGAAGTTCATGTAAAGATACCACTTGGATCAAAAAAATCAGGAAGTCGAGCAGGTGGGTAGAAGCACCTGGACCAGCAGGTTGGCTTTCTCGAACATCAGGCACAGCACCTGGTCCATGAGCTTGTTGTTTTCTGGTGCAGAGCATGATTCTGGATCAGTCCCTACATCATGACTGCCAAAGCGTCCATCCCAGCAAAGCCTTGGTGGACCTCGCTCCCTGCCTTGGACCCTATTCTTATCAGTGGACACGATGGTGGGATTCACTTAGGTACATATGTGTACATAGGAAAAATTACATTAGATTTATTCTACTGTCTTTACTATTCCTATCCCTTTCCCTTCCCTTCATTGCCTGTTGTCTAATCTGAACTTCTGTTCTCCACCCACCCTTAATTGTGGTTTAGCTTCCACATATCAGTGAAAACATTCAACCTTTGGTTTTTTGGGATTGGCTTATTTCACTTAGCATGGTTGTCTTCAGATCCATGCATTTACTGGCAAATGTTATAAAGTCATTCTTCTTTATGACTGAAAGATATTCCATTGTGTATATATACCGGTTTCTTTCCATTCATCTGTTGATGGGGATCTAGGTTGGTTCCATAGCTTAGCTATTGTGTGCTGCTATAAACATTGATATGGCTGTGTCACTTTAGAATGCTGAATTTAAATCCTTTGGATATATGCCAAGGAGTGAGATAACTAGTAGGTCAAATGATGGTTCTATTGCTGGTTTTTTGAGGAATTGCCATACTGCTTTACAGAGGGGTTGTACCATTTTGCAGTCTTACCAATAGTGTATGAGCATTCCCTTTTCCCCACATCCTCACCAATATTTGTTGTTACTTGTATTGTTGATAATTGCCATTCAGACTGTTGTGAGATAGAATCTTAGTGAAGTTTTAATTTGCATTTCTCTAATTGCTAGAGATGTTGAACCTCTTTTATATATTTGTTCACTATTCCTGTTTCTTTTGAAAAAGGTCTCTTCAGTTTCTTTGCCAATTTATTGATTGGGTTATTTGGTGTTAAGCTTTTTGAGTTCTTTGTATATTGTGGAAATTAACACCCTATCTGAGGTGCACATGGCAAAATTTTTCTCCCATTCTGTAGGCTCTCTCTTCACACTTTTGTTTCTTTTGCTGTGAAGAAGTTTTTAGTTTGAAACCTTTCCATTTATTGATTTTTTTTTTTTTTTTTTTTTCTGGGTGCTGGGGATCGAACCCAGGGCCTTGTGCTTACAAGGCAAGCACTCTACCGACTGAGCTATCTCCCGAGCCCCCCATTTATTGATTTTTAAATTTTATTTCTTGTGCTTTAGGAGTCTTGTTAAGGAAGTCAATTCCTAAGCCAATATGTTGAAGTGTTCAGCCTATATTTTCTTTTAGTATGTGCAGGGTTTCTGGTCTAATTCCTAGATCTTTGATCCACTTAGAGTTGATTTTTGTGCAGCGCAAGAGATAGGGGTTAACTTTTATTCTGTTACATATGGATTTCCAGTTTTCCCAGCACCTTTTGTTGAAGAGGCTGTCTTTTCTCCAGTATGTTTTTGGTGCCTTTGTCTAATGTAAGGTAACAGTATTTTTGTGGGTTTGTCTCTGTGTCTCCTGTTCCATTGGTCTTTTTGCCAGTATTGCTGCCAATACCATGCTGTTTTGTAGGTATAGCTCTGTAGTATAATTTAAGGTCTGGTATTGTGATACCTCCCGCTTTGTTTTTCTTGCTAAGGTTCACTTCAGCTATTCTAGGCCTCTTGTTTTTCCAAGTGAATTTTATGACAGTTTTTTCTATTTCTATGAAGAATGTCATTGGAATTTTGATGGGAATTGCATTGAATCTGTATAGTTCTTTTGGTAGCACAACCATTCTGACAGTATTGATTCTGCCTATTCAAAAACATGGGAGGTCTTTCCATCTTCTAAGATCTTCCTCAATTTCTTTCTTAAGTGTTCTGTAGTTTTTCATTATAGTGATCCTTTACAAAAGTCCTTTGTGGTAGTTTGAATTTTACGTTTAAAATTTAGACTTCAGTTTTCTGAACTTTTGTCATAATGACCATGCTTATGCTCTTGGCTCATTCAAATAGGTTCATTTCTGAGTTTGATCTAGCAAATGCCATTTTTTCTAGATATATTAAGAGCTGTTTAAGTAACCAGATTTGCCAAGTAACTCACTTAATTTTAGTTTTAATTGTCTTAGTTCAGAATTAGATATTTTGTAAATTCCATTACCTACCACATGTAGCTAAACTAATGCATCATTATTGCAATTAGCAGGGTGATGTCTTTTTTCTTCTTAATAAAGACACTTGAATCAAACTTTCTCTGACCACTTATCCATCTGGTTTTGAAAATGTGAATTGTATACAGGAACAAGTGTACGGTCCTCAGCAAATTCCATATGGCTTATGTAACATTTAAGGGTTTCGAGGTATTAAGGGAAAACACAATTTTGCCCTGTCTTCCTCAGTATAGCTTGATGCCTATATACACGGAACTGTCTCTAAGAATTTCTTTTTACAGATTGTTTTATCTTTCATTATAAATGAGTACATAGTTTAAGATTTAAACTTTTTGAGAAGTTTGTATTCATTCACTGAAATCAAATGGTATACTTAAAGTGCCTCTCCACACACATAAATTAAACAGACTTATTCTGAGATGGCTATTACTTTTTAAAAGAAAATGTACAGATTGGTATGAATAGTAAGGATATTAAATGATTTATTTATTTTCTCTTCATAATATTTGAATCATGTTCTTCTCATGTTAGAAACCTAAGTTTTATATATTTTAATGTTTTGTGGCACATACATATAATTTTTTTTAAACCACATTCAAAATCTTTCTCTATCTAGGGGATCTGAAACTTGTGGAAAAGCCATCTCCTTTGACTCTTGCTCCTCATGATTTTGCAAATATTAAAGCTAATGTCAAAGTAGCATCAACAGAAAATGGAATAATTTTTGGCAATATAGGTAAGAAACTGTTCTATGGCATGTGATGTTTGAATATTTTTATTCAGGAATTTCTGTAGGGGAGTAGCTGTTGACATGACTTGAAGATAGGACTTGAATCTATCTATGTATCACTTATGGGGCACTCTATGGTATCAGGTATATATTGTTCTAGATGTGTAGAAATGAACCAGACAGAGTCAGTGTCCTCAAGAAACTACTAGGCAAATGAACAAGATAGATATTATGTATTAGAATATAATGTAATAAGCTTAGTTGAAAAAACGACATGCTTTAGGATCATACAGGAAAAGAAATGCTAACAGTAGAGAAAGTCTTATAAAGAAAGAGAGTGTTTTATCAAAATATAGCATTTAAATTGAGTCTGAAACTTCATGTAAGCACTTATGGGCAAGCACACAGCTATTTCAAACTTAGAGATTAGTTTGTACAGAAGCATTCAGTCAGGAATCATTTTTTTAAACAATTTTAAAAGATCAGTGTTCTACAGATAGATAAGGAGGCAGCTGGAACAGATACAAATAACGTGGTGCACCTAGAGTTTAGTAACCATCTCCTTAATACCTTAAGAAGTATCTGAAACTGTAGGAGATCAAGTAACATTAAGTCTGAAAAGTGGGCTCCTTTGGATTTGTCAGTCAGTGATCTTAATACATTTCTTATGGCATGTTCAGTTGAAGACTGAACTGGAGTTGAAGAAACAAAAGTAGTGAGTGTAAACTATTCTGAATGTAGGCCCTTGGCTTTCATAGGAATAAGAGAGGGTAATAGCCAGAAGAGAATGCAAGGATTTTTTTTTTTTTTTTTAATGAAAAGAGATCCTCATATATATGTATGTACTGTAGGGAAAAAAGTTGATAGAGAATGGGAAGATAAAGACCAAGACTGAAAGAGGTAACAGTCAGTGGAGTGAAGTCCTGAACCATAGCAAGAATCACAAATGGCTGGAAGATTAATCTTGAAAAGAGGCAGCACTTCTGATATGAAAGGGAAGGAGGTGAGGGTGGATTCCAAGAGAGAGAGATCACTTTTCTCTGAAAGTAGAAAGAATAGGGGAATGTCAAGAGAAGACACTTGAAAGAGGAAAGGTAGACTCCAATTCGATTTTGACTTTTTACTGTGGAAAAGACAGTCATTGAAGCAAATAATTTTGTTTTATAAATTTTACAAATTTTGGTTCAGCAATTTTCATTCAAAAATATTAATTGGAACCTACTATGGATACACTGTCCTACTTGTGTATCCACTCTGTAGTGCCTATCATTACATCTACTATATAAGTACTCAATGAATTGAATTATTTATTTAAGAGCAACCAAAAAGAGTATGCCTGAGTTTGGATCCTGGCCTCACCACTGATCTGTTGGATCACCTTGAGTAACTTATTTTTCTTCTGTGCTTTTGTTTCCTCATCTGTACAGTGTAAAACAGTATTATCAGATAGGATCTATTGTGTTAAACAGATAGTGTTTGTAAAGCACTTAGAATAGTATTTTAAAATTTTTTGAACTGAAATTCGACCTTGTGATTAAGGTTCTTTTTGTGTATGTGTATTATAGTTTATGATGTCTCTGGAGCAGCAAGTGACAGAAATTGTGTGGTCCTCAGTGATATCCACATTGACATCATGGACTATATCCAGCCTGCAACTTGCACTGATGCTGAATTCCGCCAGATGTGGGCCGAATTTGAATGGGAAAACAAAGTTAGTCCTTGGGAGACCTTGTTCTTCTTAATCTTTCTTTTGAGTAGTACTAAAGGATTCTCTGATGAAATTAATTCCACTAAAAAATGTCAAACATGAAAAACACATATCTGTTCTTGTAAATTAGCCTTAATTAGAAATCATTCTGTAGTTTGGTATTTGCTATTATAAATCAATTGAGTAATAATTCTATAATTAATAATAAATCTGATTAATAAGACATAAAGACAATATTCTATCCCTTCTTTGTATGAATGATAATTTGCCATTGAATTTAGTGTCCAAAGGGACTTTGCAAAGTCTGTTGCCTGCAAGGAACTTTGTTTCTTTGAGCCTTGATATTTTAAAGTTTTTTTTGGTTTGTTTTTCTTTTGGTTCAACTGGTTATTAAACCCAGGGTGCTTTACTGATGAGCTGCATCACCAGTTCTTTCTTTTTTATTTTTTATTTTGAGGCAGAGTCTTGCTAAGTTGCTGAGTGTCTCACTAAACTGCTGAGGCTGGCTTCAAACTTGCAAGCCTCCTGCCTCAGCCTCCTGAGTCCCTGGAATTATAGGAGTGTGCCACCATATCCAGCTCAGCTTTAGTTTTTTTGTTTTTTTGTTTTTTTTATTAGAACTAGTCTGTTATACCTCATGTTGATCTTCTGTAAAGTTACCTATATCCAAAAGCACTAATACCAACCTACAAGTAGTGGATTTTGTAGATGTCATTTCTTTTTTGTTGCACCCTCTTCCCCTAAATAATTGAAGGAGGTTCTAAAAATACTAGTGATTCACAACTTTCTTATTATAGCATTATCATCTCCTTGACTTTTTTCTCCTCTACAGGTGACAGTTAACACCAATATGATTGATTTAAATGACTACTTACAGCACATATTAAAGTCAACCAACATGAAGTGCCTTACTCCAGAGAAGGTAGATTCCTGGTTTTCTTATATTTCCTTTAATGTGTTTTTGTTATAATTCAGCATGGAAAAAATAGTGTTGTTTTGGAGTATATGAAAAAAGTTGTGTATATAATGTTTGAATCCACTTACCTGTTTCTTTTTAAATGTATCATCCTACTTATTCCTGGTGTAGTTACCCAACTGAATGGTCACAATAGTCAAATTAATTTTTCTTCTCAGTTTTCTTCCCCTTTCAGATAGAGGCTTATTCCAAAACAGTTTGTGATACTGGATTAGAAAGTGTCCATGACTTTCCAGTAGACTCTGATTGTAGGTCAGAATATATCTGCTTAAATTCAGGATTCTATTTTTTTTTTCCCCCCAAGTTCAGAATTGTTATACTGTTACTTTCTTCTTTATTTGTGAGTATATGAAGAAAAGACTAAAAAGAAAGGCAAAAATAAAGCCAGCACTCTAAGGATTATTTTTCTGTATAAAATTTGTGTTAATGTTACAATATTTTATCAATAAAAGAATGTCTGCTTTTGAGCTGGAGGTGTAGCTCACTTTAGAGTGCTTACCTAGCTTGCACAAAGCCCTGAGGTCTATCCCCAACACTGCAAAAAGAGAGAGACAGACAGACAGACAGAAACAAATAAAGAATGTCTGCTTCAAACAGGTAGGTTTTAATTCATGTATTAGTTTATTCAGCACATACTGAGTCCAACAATAATAGTCTATTCCTCATAGAGCTTAAGGTCCTGGGAAGGAAGCAAATGAGTAAGGCAGAGAATATATAAATACAAACTGGAGTAAGTACTATTTCTTTAAAGTCAGGTTTATTGAAAAATAATGCACACACAGTAAAATTCACACTTTTTACATGTATACTTGTATGAATTTTGGCAGACTCATGGTCCTGTAACCATCATCACATAAGTACTATTTTAAATAATTAACTTAGGTTGTTTGGTTTTGCCAATGTGTAGTTCTCTAGTAAACTATTAAATTTATCACAAATTTCCCCCAGGCCCTTTCTGGTTACTGTGGCTTCATGGCAGCCAATCTTTATGCTCGTTCCATATTTGGAGAAGATGCACTTGCAAATGTCAGCATTGAGAAACCAATTCACCAGGGACCAGATGCTGCTGTTACTGGCCACATAAGAATTCGTGCAAAGAGTCAGGTAACAATTCCTTTTTATGAGAGCATCTCTGAACTAAACAAAGGGAGGAAGAATTTATGTTTTATTATTTCTATAGGTAATATCTTCTGTTATACTCATGTTTTGTCCCCTGTATGCAAATATATAAGAATAGTATTTGATGAATAGAAATGTAACTGTTGATTCATTTAAATGGCCCACCTTTTGACTCTATCATTTGGGATATTTGCTTAAAACCAGACTGATTCCTGTGGGGTATTTGTGAAATGGATTCTATAAGAGTTGTTTGTTTTGAAAGTCAAGGTATAAATATATTGACATGTGTATCTAGCATAGAAATATACTCAACACAGTAAAATTTTGGTGAGTCTGTTTTTTACATACTTGGTTTTGTTTTGATGTGGTGTCATTGAATGGAAGCTTAGTTCAACTGGAATAACCTGGTTGTACACAGTTTCAATAATAATAAACATCTTCATTCTTCTTTTCAGGGGATGGCCTTAAGTCTTGGAGATAAAATCAACTTGTCTCAGAAGAAAACTAGTATATAAGAATAATCAAAAAGTCCTGGAAGCTTTACAGTTTAAAATTTAGTTATGAGCTTATTGGACTCCAACATCTTTTGTACTCCTTCATGCTTTGTTATGTAGAATCTGAGTTCATGCTGAATGCATTCCAGCCAATAATTTATAGCCTTCCCTTAAATCAAGATTGAGTTTAAAATTATGGTTTATCTTTTGTCTTAACAGTTCTGAATGGTGTCCTCAAAAACTATGTGTTTCTCACATGTACCAAGACCATTTTCATAGTACAATAAACAGATTTATTCATAAATTTTTGTTATTTTATAAATAAATAATTACATGATTTCCTTTATGTAGCAATGAATTTCTTTTAGTTGGGTTATAGATTTTCATTATAAATTAAAATTACTCTTTAAACTTAATATACACAGCTTTATAAACACAGTGATATAAATGAAACAAGCCTTGACTTACTTTATTGTTTTTTACTTATTCAGTATTCCAATGTTAACATCTCTAAAAATGCCTTACCATGTCGTAAAGGTCTTTTCTCAAACTTAGCTCCAGAGGGAAGGTATCAAAATAATTTGAGAAAAAATATCTATCTTCAGTTTAAAGGAGTTATTATGGACCCTGACTGAAACAGGCACACTGGTCTTAATTATCCTAAATCATAATGAAAAGTAGGTAATCCAAAATGGATTCTTTAAATTATTTACATTTAACTTTGGTATTCTATCTTAGAAATTAAATTGGTTCTAGTCAATTACTGAAACTTTACTGGGAGGATTAACTCTAGAGGATTCAAAAAGCTGTTCTAGGACCAGGCACTGTGGCACATGCCTGTAATCCTTGCTATTCAGAAGGTTGAGGCAGAAGAATCACAAGTTGAAGGACAGCCTCAGCAACTTAGTGAGACCCTGCCTCAAAAAAAAAAAACAAAAAAAAAGATAGAACATAAAAGGACTATTGATGAAGTCCAGTGGTAAAGTCCCCCTGGGTTCAATTTGCAGTACCAAAAAAATAAACAAAAGCTATTCTATTTCCAAATTACCCTTCACCTTTTTTGTCCTTTGCACTAGGACTAGGCACCATAATTCCCAACTATGATTCCAAATGTGTTTCTGAACTGAGTTTTTAGTCTATTTGTGCTGTCTTTTTGGCTCCTGTCTTCACTGGGGATGATTGAGTTATTCTGATCTTTTAAGTAAATCTGAATTTAAACTATTATTGTTTGTCTTCCATCTAGGACTTGAGTCTCTATTACCTGTGAGTGCATAGGCAAAGTCTGTGAAAGAGGGAAAGCAGGGGCTGAAGGTGTAGCTCAGTGGTAGAGCAAGCATATGCCTAACATGCACAAGACCAGGGTTTTGATCCTCGGCCCTACAAAAGAAAAAAAAGTGGCATCTTCTAATTCAGTAAAAATGGAACAATTTGCTTGGAATATAAGGAGATTAATACCTTGTTAAACTTTAAATCATAAACTTTAAAGCCACTTTCTTTTTTAATCATTAAGCCAGAAAATTACAGAGTATTTGCAATTCCAGAACTCTGAGATCTTAAACCCAGTAACTTCTAAATGGGAAAGACACAGAAATATAGGAAAGGGGTCATTTTGATGCATTGAGTCGAAGAATGGAGATTTGTGATGAGAGCAGAGGAATTTAACTCTTCTACTAAATATTAGTCATTAGATAAACTGGGAAAAAAAGGATTCCATAGTTAATTTGGGGAAACTGCATACTGTCCTGTATTAGGCATTCATAGTGCACATTAGCATATCAATGAAGCTTCTCAGAAGAAGCGCCAGTAAAGATGCAGATTATTTGGTTAGCTCAGAGTATTTTGATCTTAACTTGACCTAAGATTCTTTGTTCTTATAACACCTACTGATTTAGCATATTCACAGCTAAACAATTTAAAATCTCAAGGAGGGCAACGGGTAGAGCACTTGGTTAGCATGCACAGGGACCTGGGTTCCATCTCCCACACCACCAAAAAAAAAAAAAAAAAAAAAAAAAAGGAATTGTGCTTCTGTATATGCTAAAATATATCTCTGTTGATAATCTTGGGAAGCTTCCTGCCTAAAATTTTCAGGTCATATTTGTTGGATCAGATCATTTTGTTTGCCTCACTTTGCCATTTTCCCAAAATTCTTGAAGAAGGAGAGTAATTCAGTTGTCAGAAGTTAATTATAGTTGAAGCTGTTTACTTAATTAGCTAGCTATTTACTTTATTTCTCTAGTACTGAGAATTGAACCCAGGGATGCTCTACCACCCAGTTATATCCTCAGCCCTTTTGAGACAGAGCATCACTAAGTTGCCAATGCTAGCCTTAAACTTGCAATCCTCCTCCATCACCCTCCTGAGTAGATGAGATTACAAGTGTGCACTATCATACTTCACTTTTTTTAAAATTTTTTGCAATATTGAGAATCAAACCCACAGCCTGGCACATGCTAGGCAAGCATTCAACCACTGAGCTACGTCCCCAGCCCCTTTATTAGCTTTTCATTACTTTTGTGCATGTAATGATTATGAATGGGAACGGATAAAAGCACTTTTAGAGAAGCTGTTTACACTGTACCCTCTCAGTCTGGATATACTGTACATTCGAAGGTATGGATGTTCATACTAGAATATATCATGTATTTAGGGCCGGGATGTCTTAGAATAAATATATTATCTAACACTAAGTGAGGGCTTAATGTACTGAATGAATAAACCTGTAAATCTTGGGACACAATTAAATGGCCCTTAATATTTCACTAATGTCACGACACTAGAGGGAGCTCTATGCAGCTATTTTCATTTTCTCCCTTCTACACTATTTTTCTAGTCAATTTTTTCCCCTACACCCATTGCCATTGTCCTGGTTTATAGTATTGTCATCTTTAATGTAGTCTACCACAGGAGTCTAATCACACATTCCACATATAATTTTAAAATGAAAGCCTATGCTTTAAAATAGTAACTATACATCTCCTCGACCTGCTCAGACATCACTGCTAAACTATTTTGAGAGACAAACCAAAAAAGAAGTTCAGAGATTTTAACACTATTTATAATAACAAAAATTGGGCTATTTGGGAGGACGACCCAAGAGGATCTCAAATTCAAGGCCAGGCTCCACAAATTAGTGAAGTCCTGTCTCAAAAAAACAGAAAAGTGTTGGGGATGTAGCTCAGTGGTACAGTACATCTGGGTTCAACCCCTGGTATTGCAAAAAAACTAAAGTTCAAAAAAGCAAAAAATTTACAAAATATTAAGACTCACCCAAATGAGGGGCCAGGCACAGTGGCACATACCTGTGATCTCAAGAACTTCGTGGCTGAGTCAGAATTGCAAGTTCAAATCTGGTCTTGGCAACTTAGACCCTATCTCGAACCAAAAAATAAAAAGGGTTGGGGATGTAGCTCAGTGGTAGAGTGTCCCTGAACTCAATTCCTGGTAGTCACCAAAATGAGTATTAATAATTAGTTGGATAGAGCGCTAATTTCCAGAATCTATAAAGAACTCAAAAAACTCTACACCAAGAATACAAATAATCCAATCAACAAATGGGCTAAGGAAATGAACAGACACTTCACAGAAGAAGATGTACAAGCAATCAACAGATATATGAAAAAATGTTCAACACAAGCAACAATAGGTGTTGGCGAGGATGTGGTGAAAAAGGAACACTCATACATTGCTGGTGGGGTTGCAAATTAGTGCAGCCACTCTGGAAAGCAGTATGGAGATTCCTCAGAAAGCTTGGAATGGAAACACCATTTGACCCAGCTATCCCACTCCTAGGCCTATACCCAAAGGACTTAAAATCAGCATACTACAGAGATACAGCCACATCAATGTTCATTGCTGCTCAATTCACCATGGCCAGATTGTGGAACCAACCTAGATGCCCTTCAGTTGATGAATGGATAAAGAAACTGTGGCATATATATACAATGGAATATTACTCCTCAATGAAGAATGATAAAATTATGGCATTTGCAGGCAAATGGATGAAATTGGAGAATATCATGCTAAGTGACATAAGCCAATCTCAAAAAACTAAAGGACGAATGATCTCTCTGATAAGCGGATGAGGACATATAATGGGGGTGGGAGGGGTTAGCATTAGGTTTAGGGTTACGTTTAGGGTTAGGGATAAGGAGTGTAGTAAGAATGAAGGAAAGAAGTACTGTATAGAGGGAAAACGGGTGGGAGGGGTGGGGGGGAAGGGAAAAAAAAATAATGAATCAAACATCATTGCCCTATGTAAACGTATGATTACGCAAATGGTATGCCTTGACCCCATGTACAAATAGAGAAACAACATGTATCCCATTTGTATACAATAATAATAAAAATTAAAAAAAAAATCAGTTGGTGTGGTCTAAAGTGTACCTAGAGTACATAGTAGATAATAAATATTCAAAACATATTTATTGAGTGACCAAATGAATGAAACATGTAGCCATAAAGATAACAAGGAGACTGAAGTTATATCTCAGTGGTAGAATGCTTAAATGCCTAGCATGCACAAGACCCTGGATTGATCGCTTGCACCACACACACAAAAAGATAAAAGGCGTTGTGTATAGCTCAGTGATAGAGCACAAAGTAAAGGCCATAGTTTCAATCCCAGCACCCAAAATAAGCAAGGCTATAGATTTAATTAATCCATGGACATGTGCCTATGAAATAATGTTAGTAAGAAAAACAACACTGTAAGGTTGTGTCTCCTACATTAAGATGAATTAGGATATGATAGATACACCGCCAGTCTTTCCAACTAGAAAATTGAAATATCACATCAGTCATATCACTAGGACAGCTTGAAAATAAATGCTATCTACCCCACCCCAGTTACTGGGTGTAGCTAAGATATTTCATTGCTGCAGACCCTGATTCCAGCTCTTGTGATTTTTAGATCTGTGATCTTGATCTCTTGGGCTTCAAAGTAGCTAAAACCTCAGCCTGTTCTGGGCCCACCCAGAGAGCTGGCATCCCCCTTGTGAGAAAGCACTGCATTCTCTGCAGAGGGTGGGGTCTGACTAACCACACAGGACTTCACCAGCCTGGCTGTGGGGAAAATGCCCATCTGACTCAAGGAGTCTGTGTGGGAAAATTACTGAACTTTCCTAAGCTGTGTAAACTATTTTTTAAGGACAAACAGCATAAAAAAGTGAATTTGATGAATTATAATTAAAATTTTCTAACTACAAAGTTATTTAAGGTCATAGTTCTTCTTCTTCTTCTTCTTCTTCTTCTTCTTCTTCTTCTTCTTCTTCTTCTTCTTCTTCTTTCTTCTTTCTTCTTCTTCTTCTTCTTCTTTTTTATTAAAATGAGCCCTTGCTTTACGTGAAGGTTTGACTGTTTTCTGTTAGGCTAAGAGCATGGTTTTCAAACTGTCTGCTAGTATTCCACAAGTTAGACCAATGTGTTCCCACTGCTAAAATCAGAGAATGATGGTATTTTTCCCAAGTCCAGGAATACACAAGTCAGTTAAAAGAATTTTGTCAATTCTATGTTTCTTCTCTATAAATGTTTTAACATTTTAATACCTACTACCAAATTTTATAAAAGTACTAAAGAAACATTATGAGAATATTTGGCCATTTGAATGTTCGTGATCTAACAGCTTGTCTTTGTGGCCGTGTGTGCTCCTGGTGGTTTTTTATTACATATATGAATTTTTCTGCTAGTAAATTGTTCCTTATTCATCATATTGAATTAAATGTGTCAATATTTTGTGGTGGTAACAAAGGACAACTTGACTTGTAGGCACTCTGCCCTGTGCTAGGTTTTTGTGTGAAATAGAATTTGTAAAATCCAAATGCTTATCTAATTCATACAGATCATGTTCTTATGGGCAGTATTTAATGACAAAGCCATGATAATAGAAGTATAGATCTAAGTTCAGGTAGTCCCTGGCTTATATCTTCAATGTAGAGAACTCTAGAAAGCCCTGGGAGTGTGTGCCATGGTTTTTGGCACTTAATCTATAGATATAATTTTTCTCTCATTCCCTAAGTGAAAGCACAAGCTGAGGACTTACTAGGATCCCTAGATTTTGACTGATAATACCTGCTACATGTCTAGTGTTATGCTATGTCCAGATGTTACTCAAATTAATATAGAGTCAGGTGAATATTTTAGGACAAAAACCAGCTAATCAGAGCACTATTTAAGTCTTAGAAAAATACACTAACTGCTGTGAGAACACAGAAAACCGGTGGTTATTGAATGGAAGTCAGGCATGGATTCATAAGGAGATGACATTGAACTAAGCCTTGAACAGCCTATTTGCCTGCTGAATGTCAGCTAAGGGATAGTGAAAAGGTAAGAGCGCCATTCCAAACACAGCACGGTTTAGATGCTGTCATTGAGGTAAGAGGACAGAGAGGTTTGCTGGGAGACAACTGCACATCAATGGTGAGACTGGAGATGGTAGTCAAGGATTATATCAGAAGGATCTCATCAGAGGCATTTGAACTTCATGTTGCAGGGAATGAAGGAAAACTACTAACGGTCTTAAGAAGATAAGTGGCAGATTTGCATTTAGAAAAAAGCACCTTTGGAGAATAGTTTGGAAATGTAGGATGCCAGTTAAAAAAGCCTGTTGTAAAAATCACATCAAAATTGATTTTGACAGAATATGATATGAAGAGTGGGACTTGGTTGAATGGGGAGTGGGGGACAGTAGGAGCCTTAAAGAACTGGTTACCAGTCTCCCTAATGGCAAATGCTGCTTGACAAATGGGTAGGGTTGCCAAATCTGCTTTGGTCATATAAATTAAACTATCTTTACCCTTCCTGTCTTAAAGGGTTATAGAGATAACAATGAAATGTAATTGTGTACAAATGAACAATGAAGTCGTTATTAATAGTGTTGTCAGAGTGATCTTCATCTACCCATGAGGTTGAATGAAATGGAATTGCCTCTTTTATGGGCTAGGAAAGTCAAATATCAGCAATTTATATGAATTACTTAATTTTCTTGTTACTTTCAGCTTACTTAAGGCCATATCATTATTTTTTAAAGAGAAGCAATGTATTTATTCCATCAAGGGATTTCCAGGAATGCTGGGGAGGCAAGTGTGGTAGAAAGTGTGCAGACTTTGGAGTCAAATAAGCCTAAGATTAGATTTTCTTCTAATTTATCAACAATGGTCTTGGGCAAGTCTATGTCTTTCAGCCTTATGTATTTTTTAATCTGGGAAATGGAAAGAAATAATATCTACCTCATTAGACTTATTAAATGAGAAAATTTGTGGCTTGTTAATATGTGGTATACAAAAGACATTTAATAAAAGTCAGTCTCCACTGCTCTGTATGCCCCCTCTCCCTCATTTTTCCTACTTGGCATAGACATCAGAGATTTCTGTTTCCTGTGTTCCAGAAAAACAGAGTTATACTGGGGATTTGGTGGGGATGTTCAGTTATCCTAACTTCAAGCCAAAACCTTTTCAACTGAGTGGCCAATGAAACTATCAAACATTCTACAAAATGACTTTGGGCACAATTTGTGTCAAGTTTTTCCGGAATGCCACAAGTCTCATCACATTTCACATCATTCAGGAAGTTACTCATTTAGCCCAGATTTCCAATAAACCCATACATATATACTGTGTCATTTTCCCCTGGAAATGTCATCACCATTTTCTTTTTTTTTAATGTCATAACTGCTTTTTGAAGGGGGGTGGTGCAAACAGTTCAAATGGTATTTATTTTCTTAAAGTCCTAACTCTGAAACCAAACCCAAAAGGTGAACTCACAGTTATTGATTCTCCACCCTCCTAGGGTTCAGTAGCACAGCCAGATTTCTGCTTCATTTTCCTTGCTTAGCATTTTTCCTTCCTTCCATTTAAAAAAAAAATTTTTTTAGGACACTGTGGGCATCAATTCTAGGGCTTTGTACATGCTGGGCAAGTGCTCTACCACTGAACTACCCTCCCACCTCCTTACTTGCTTAACATTTGTGTTCCCTGATGAAGGGTTCTGATTTGAATTAATTCAGTCTTTTTTTTAATTGCTTCTACTTTGTGCAGGCACTGTTTTGTCACAACATGAAATGTTTACAAGACAGACAATCTTTGCACTCATGAGCTTACATTCTTATGACAGCAACCAAATAAGGTATTTTCAGAGTGGATGAGTACAAGGAAGGAAATAAGCAGGCTAATGGGCTAATGGAATATACAGTGACTGGTAGATAGATGGATAACTTAGAAAGGGAGGTAAGGGCAGAAAGGACCTAAAGTGGAAATTTGCTCAACATATTTGGGTTTCTTCTTTTCTTTTTTCTTTTTCTTTTCTTTTTTTCTTTTCTTTCGGTACTAGGGATTGAAACTGGGAACCCTTTAGCACTGAGCTACACTCCCGGTTCTTTTTTTTTTAATCTTTATTTTTATTTTTTTATTTATTTAATTTTTTTGAGACAAAGTCTTGTAAAGTAACCAAAGCTGACCTCAAACTTGTAATCCTGGTGCCTCAACCTCCTGCGTATTGGAATTACAGGTCAGCTTGTAACGCCAACTTGTCTAGAAGTTGATAGACTTTTCTAACTTAAATTTTTTTTTTTTTTTTTTGTGGTACTGGGGATTGAACCCATCACTCAGCACTCCACGACAAACCTATATTCCCAGCCCTTTTCATTTTATTTTGCCCAGGGTCTTACTAAGTTGCTCAGGTTGGCCTCAAACTTGTGATCCTCCTGCCTCAAGCCTCCAAAGCAGGTGAGATTATAGGCATGTGCTACCACACCCAGCTTAAAAATTACTAACTAAATAATGTCTGTTCACTGAAGATAGAAAATGAAGAAAGGCAAAAATAAAACAAGACAGATAAATTCTGGTTAACATTTTGAGATATGTCATTTCAGATATACATTTATATTTTAATCAAATATGATCAGAATATCTTAATGGTATAAACAAGTCCTAATGTCAATAAATTAATGTCTGCTTCTGTAGCACTTTATTTTTTATTTTTTGAGGTACTAGGATTGAACCAGCACTCTATCACTAAGCTATACTCCAGACCTTTTTTTTTTAGCTTAAAACTTACAAATTTAAGTTTATGATCTGTATAATATGGGAGATCATAAACCTAAAATGGGTTGGCAGGGTTGTGTTCCTTCTGGAGGCCATAGGAGAAATTCCATTTCCTTGCTTCCAGTACCTTCTAGAGGCTGCCTGAATTCCTGGGCTTTTGGTCACATCACTTCAAACTCTGCTTCCAGTGTCACATCTTCTCTCTGACTTTACTCTGATCTTCAATCTGACCCTCCTGCCTCCCTCTTATAATGACTTTGTGATTATGCTAGACTAATGGGTAATTCAGGATCATCCCAAGATTTAAAATTTAATCACATCCACAAAGCTTGTTTCGCCCAGACCTTTTTATTTTTTATTTTTTTTTTTGAGACAGGTCTCACTAAGTTGCCCAAGCTGACCTCAAACTTGCTATCCTCCTGTCTTGGCCTCCAGAGTGGCTAGGATTATGGGGTGTGCACCACTGAGCTAGATAAATTACTTTCCTACCTCTGCAGCACTTTAAATAGTTTCTGTCATGCTAATAATGATAAACCACAATTGATTCAGTCCATTCACTGTTTGGGGGACAAAAGAACCATCCTAGCAGTTATTAACCACAAAGCACTTAATACATATTAGAAACATTGGTAATTTTACACACAGTGTTTCTGAGGCAAAGAATGTTCCCCGACTCACCTAATACCACACAGATAGTTACAGAGTGCTGAGCACTGAGCATCAGTGCTGAGTGACAGACATTTGCTAAGCATGTACTGTAGGCTAGGCACTATGCTGGCATCAGTAGAGACTTCTGCTATTTCCCTTAAACCCCACAGGTCAGAATTCTGTAGCCCTTCAATAACTATAGAGTCCACTCACACCAAGACTGCACATGAAGCACATAAACTGGACAGAAATCAGAAGGAGGAAATGGATACCACAGAGCCAAATACGGACAGAGGTCTTTATTTCATTACTTTAGGCTTTATTCCTACCTCATGACAGGTGTCCCTCCAAGATGGCTTCTCTACCCTGAGCCTCTCATTTCTTACCCTCTCTGAGGTTCAGTTTCTTCTATAAAATGGATACAGCATAGTTTTTATTTTTGGTTATTAAATAGCAATAAAGGCTGGCCCTGGGTGAACAAGTTTTCAGGAATAGGCTGGATTACTGAGTCCCCATCAATGCTCTTGGAAAGAGCAAGAAAGAAACAGTCGAGAGTTTAGAAACCTAAATAATGGGGGAAGAAAGAAACTGGATAGGATATGGCTTTTCCCAGGATATTGAAAGAAATAGAGATGGGAAAGAGGTGGGGGTAGAGAGACCTCCAGCAACCTCATTCAGGTATGGAATAATCAGTATGCATGACAAGTCGAAATTCCTTTAAACCCTGCAGGTTCCTGCCCAGTTACTCACAGAGTAGCACTCAATAATTTTTTTTTTAGTTTTGGGGGCTGTTATTGTTTTTAATAATTGGACCTGCCTTGGTTTTTCCACCTACAAAGTAGAGATGGTATTTGCACTGTGTTCTTCCTGAGACCATTCTAAATTTAGAGTCAGGAATCAAGAAATTTGGTCCAGGCCCATCATGGTGGTGCGGGCCTGTAATCCCAGCAACTAGGCCCATAGACTGAGGCAGGAGGATCACAAGTTCCAGGCCAGTCTGGGTAACATAGCAAGACCCTATCTCAAATTTTTTTAAAAGGGCTGTTCAGTGGTAGAATGCCTCTGGGTTCAATTCCCAGTGCCCCACCTCCCTGAAAACTTTGGTTCAAATGCCACCATGAACTCATGGGGCAATAATAATAATAACTTGTATGGATATCATTTTATAGTTTACAGTACAATTTTGCACCCATTATTTCATTTGGTCCATACAGTAATCCAGTCATTACTTCATTATTTCACAAATGGGAAAACTGAGTTCAAAGAGATTCAGTAATTGGTTGTTTGCTTAGCAAGTAAGTGATAGGCCCTCACCTTTGACCAGGGCCTGTCCCCTCTCTATTACATGTTGTTACTTTTAATGCTGGAACAATCCTTGCTCTGTTGAAAAGCAAGCAAATATACAAAAAACCTTTAAGTTCATGAAAGATTATCATCTCTACCTCGGGCTTAATAGAAATTGGGTTCTCCCTTTAGGTCATATCTCCCTCACATGCTCTTCTTATCTCTTGATTAGAAGCTGCCTATTCTTACATATTCCATATACCTCCAAGGCCTCTGTTGGCCGTTTTGTCTTTTCTCATTAACATTAATTTGGCACTACACTTCTACCACACGCAAATTTGCTTCCTTGAGGTTTACACCATCAAGCTCAGCCCATCAGACTCTCTGTTCTAGAATTTTGACTCTTGAATGGCCAATCCAAGAACAGAATGATGGGAGATACTGTGTTTGAGTCTGGTGCCATCCTCTCTGCTATAATTACAGTGGTCATCTTCTGACCTACCTTGGTCCATAAATATTTTAGCACCTGATACAGCATCTTCACTTCAAGTCTTGCTGTCACTCAGGTAACTTCACTATATGGAACCATTTAACATGTTAACCTCGATCCTTATTATTGGTAAAAAATAAATAAATAAATAAATAACCACCACCTCAGAGATACTCCAGCTTTC
Organism: Sciurus carolinensis; assembly: GCF_902686445.1. Lineage (NCBI taxonomy): Eukaryota > Metazoa > Chordata > Mammalia > Rodentia > Sciuridae > Sciurus > Sciurus carolinensis. Next base: position 62,559,847 of record NC_062223.1, read on the forward strand.
CTTTCCATGGTTATACTCTGGACTTCTCAAAACTAGAATTGTGCCCCCCTTCAGAGGTCTTAAGGCCTGATATACTAAAACTCTGTCACTTCCTGGCTACCTAGCTCTCTTACTCTTATTCTTACCATACGTGCTCTTAATAACTGGATACCAAAGCTGGGCACAGTGGTGGTGACTGTGGCCCTATTTACTCGTGGCTGAGGCAGGAGGTTCATTTGAGCCTATGAGTTTAAGACCAGCCTGGACAACTTAGTAAGACCCTGCTTCAGGGGAAAAAATATTCTGGATAATACCCATGTCTATCACTCCCCCCAGTATCCCCTTTCCTCTCCTATTCTGCCTAGAATTTATTGCAGTAGGAAGACCAGCATTGTCCTCTCTCTTCCATACTCTGAAGTCTCAACCTTGTATCAGTCCAACTCTGCCTTCTCCATCCCTACCTATACTTGAGCCCCTATTCTTGGCTATGCAGCAATCCTGTGGTCTACATCATTCACTGGGCTGTTGTAGGTATTGTAACCCTGGTCATCTCTTCACAATCGTGTATATTAATTAACAAATTGATTAATCCACTCATCCATTTGCTCACTCTATCAAATATTTCTTTGCTACCAGTTACATGCCAGGTCATGTACAACATATTTAATGCACAACAGTAGACCACACAGACACAGTGACTATCTTTATAGAATTATAGTCTAGTGGAGGAGAGAGCTTTTGTCCATTTTATCCAAATATATAATTGCAAAGAGTGCTACGAAGAAAACACTACTAAGAGCATACAGTGGGAAGACCTAACCTCATCTGAAGGGTCAAGGAAGGTTTCTCTGAGAAAGTGACCCTTAATTTGAGGCCTAAAGAAAGGGTTTGAATTAGCTAAGTGAAAGGAATAAGTGTGGAGTGGAAGTGCTTTGCAGGGTGGAGGGAAGTGCTTTGAGACAGGAAGGAGGAAGGAGGTGAAGAGGGGACACGTGTCAGAGCGCTTAGCTTAACTAGCATGCATCAGGCCCTGGGTTCCATTGCCAGTAACACAAAAATGGGGAGAGGGATCATGCAAAAGTGCACAGAGAGGGTTGAGGGCAAGGCTGAAAAATAATGTGAGCCAGATCTCTGCTAGTTTTAAAGATTTTGAACAAAAAGTATAGGACTTCATCCAGAGGTGTCATGACTTGATGTGTCCTCTTTTAAAAATGGTCCACCTGTTTGTAGTATTAAAAAATGTTTAATGGAGTTAAGTAAACCATATAAGAAGCTATTAGTTGTCCTTTGAAGGTTGATGGCTTAGTGGAGATAGATTTCAGAACTTCCTCTAAACTCCTAAAAGCCCATAACCTATCTTTGGTTCCTCCCCCACCACACCACCACTTCTACCACTTTTTGAAATTGACTTGCTTCCTACTTCTTAGGAAATTAAAAATATTACGTGTGAACTTCCTCAATTTCCTGCCTTCACACCCACAGATTCATCTAACTGTACTTCCCTCACTTCCTTCCTACCAATATCAGAGAAGGAGGGTCAGGTTTCCTTTCTGAGGCTCATCATTTTCCCCTTCCACCTTCTCCAAGACCAATACCATGGTCCATTGCTTAGCCACTCCCCAGCCTCTAAACATACTGGATTCTCTTCTAATTGCATAAGCAAAACTCAAAATCCACCCGCCTCCTGTTACGCTAGCTGCTACCTTATCACTCTCCTTACCTTTATAAAAACGAAAAAAAAAAATGTTATAGGGCTGGGGTTGTAGCTCAGTAACAGAGCTCTTGCCTAGCATGTGTGAGGCGCTGGGTTCAATTGTCAGCACCACATAAAAAATACATAAAATAAATAAATAAAATAAAGGCAATGTGTCCATCTACAACTAAAAATATTTCTTAAATGTTATATCTTCTACTTTCCCTGTGTCAGAGATAGCAATGCTCACCAAATAGTCCCTCTGCTCCCCATATTTCCCAGTAACTTTGCAGTTAGGCTGGGCACGGTGACTCATATCTCACTCTGAACCAAAGCAGGGAAGAGCTGAGCCAAATATAAAGGAAGTTTTTTCTTCCAGGAGTTGCAACGTCAAGATGATGGAACTTCCATCTCTCCAAGCTCATCAGTGACTCTGTAGTGCAGACCCAGGCCCCACTACCACCCCTGATTCACAGTAGAAAAAAAGCAAATTTCTTGTGTTAAAACATGAAATTTGGGGGTTCTTTTCACTAGAGTGTAGCCTAGCTTAACTATATATGAACTTTCTCACCTCCTATGTACTTTTTTTTAAAAAGACAGAATACATTATTTCTGACATAACTTTTATCATTTCTCCTCTCCATTGACCTTACTCGGGTAAGTGCCACCACAATTATTTTATTGCTAAGTCAAATAACATTTTCATTTCTCTGCGTCATTTGGCCCAATAGGCTGTTCTCTTGTAGAAACTTCTTTCCTCTGGGTCCTATGACTCTGCCTCTCTGTTTTTCCCCCACTTCTCTAGAACACAGGTTTGGGAGATAAACAGATCTTTTCCTCACTCTATCAAAGAGGAATCAGATGGCTTTTATCAAGCCAAGTTCCCATTTAAATAACGTCTGTGGCTTTCCAAATCTAAGCTTATTAACCTGAGACTTTTGAGAATCTCCATATTTAGCCCCAGCTTATCTGCCCAACTTTATTTTCTACTGTTCTCCTTTACACAGCTTACATTTTATCCAATATGGGCTTGATGAGCTCTTCCTTCCCTTTGCTCTTCCTCATGCTGTTCCCCACATCTGTCGTGTGCTTCAGTTCTGGTTACTCCATAAAGTAATTTAGGATGTGTCCAAACATGTTTGAATAAGGATAGCTTAAAATAGTAAAATACTGGGAACCTAAACGTTCATTTCTAGGTAACTGCTTAAATAGGAAACAGTGAATTCATGCAACACATTCTATGAAGACAATAATGGGTATAGTTATGGAAGTTATGCACAATTTATTAAGTAAATAAAGCAGAAGGTATATACATCATCTTATATTTGTTAAAACACAGAAAACACCTGGGGTACTAAATTAAAATATTAATGGACATGGGTTAAAAAAAAAACCAGATAAACTGAATTTTATCAAAATTTTTAAAACTTTTGGGCTTCGAAGTCACTATTAAGAAAGGTGGCTGGGCTAGCTGTGGTGGTGCACACCTGTAATGCCAGCAACTCAGGAGACTGAGGCAGGAGGAGCCCACGTTGAAGGCCAGCCTCAGTAATTTAGCCAGATCTTGTCTCAAAATAAAAATAAAAAGGGCTGAGATGTAGCTCAGGGGTAGAGTGCCCCTGGGTTCAAGTCCAGCACTAGACCAAAAAGAAAAACGAAAAAAGAATGAAAAGACAACCCACAGAATGCAAGAAAATATGTGCAAATCATGTATCTAATAAGAGGCTTATATCCACAATATGCTTAAAAAACTCTTACAACTCGATGATAAAAGACAACCCAATAAAAAAAATAGGTAAAGAATCTGTACACATCTCTCCAAACAGATGTACAAATGAAAAGATGCTCATCATCACTAGGCATGAGAAAAGCAAATCAAAGCCAAATCCTCCTACTCCCTAGGACAACTATAATAAAAAAGACAGATGTCTTGATCAACAAGTGTTCGTGAGGATAGAGAGAAACTAAACCCTTGTACACCGCTGATAAGAATATAAAATGGTGTGGCTGCTTTGGAGAACAGTCTGTCTGGCATTTCTTAAAAAGGCTAAACATAGACTCACCATTGATCCACCAGCAATTCCACTCCTAGGTATAAACACAGAAGAAATGAAAATGCATCCACACACAAACTTGTGCTTGTCTAGCGTGTGCGGGAAGTCCTGGGTTTGATGCCCAGGACTACAAATTAATAAATAAAAATTTTAAATGAAAATAAAAAGTAAGCCCAGCACAGTGGTGTGTACCCATAATCCCAGCTACTGGGGAGATTGAAGCAGGAGGATTGCAAGTTTGAGACCAATCTGAGCAACTCCGTGAGACTGTATCAGATAAAAAGGAGTGTGTGTGGAGGGGTGTATCTCAGTGAAAGAACCCCTCTATGTTCAATCCCCAGTGCTACAGAAGACAAAACTTTTTTAAAAAATGCCTGTGCATGTAATAATTTGAGAAACATTAAATAAAGTGAAAGTATAGACTGCAGGTGTGACTCAATGGGAGAATTCATGCTTAGCATGCAGGAAGGCCTGGGTTCATTCCTAGCATTAAAAAAAAAAAGTGTCTAAGTGTATAAAAATACATACAAGAAACTGTTTACATCAGATGTCTCTGAAGAGTAGGATTGGCAGGGAGAGGGTTTTTATTTACCACTTTTATCCTCTGTACTGTTTAAATTATTTTTATAATTAACAGGTGTTACTTTTGTAATTATAATAAAAAACAATAAAACCAATGTAATCTCTCTCTTTTCTGACTTCATGGGAGTACTCATCTACCACCTGTTGAGATGCCTGACAACATTCTCATCATTACTAGTCTGAAGCCCTGGCAGTAAGTTCGTCTCCTTAATTCTGAATTATAGGAGGCCAAGGCCTCTGTGGGTTCTACCACCTCTATCACAGTGTTCATCGGACTCCTATCTTCGTGTCATCTGCAAAGAGCAGGAAGTGTTGGCTCTTATGCCAAGTTAGCAACCAACCTGCACACCAAAGAACCTCTGTCAGACCAGGTACTGCTGCGCAGTGTATTTCTTTTTTTGTGAAGTTCTCCTCCTCCAACCCTCACCCTATTTCCTGCTAGACTATCTTTTCCATTTGGTACACTCCCTTCCCCTGCCCTGGAAGAGGTCTTTTCTGGAACTTAGCATCATAGCTGTCACTAATTAAGGTCATACTTGGACCACACAAGAGAAAAGACCCTGAAATCAACTTTAACACTCATAATGTATGATTAAAAGTTGGAGGCTGTAGGCCCGCCTGCCAGCCTTCACCCCAGACAAACATTACCTTTATTAGACCAGTCAGGGAAATCGGTCTGTCTTCTGTCAGGGAGGCACATTTTCCCATCTTCCAAGATATGCAAACATCCTTAAAAAGACCATCCAAAAAAAAAAAAAAAAAAAGCTGATACAAGGAACATGGAGAATTGTCTACCAAGACTGGTGCATAGAAACTGAGATAATAAATGTGAGTTATTTAAGTAAGTTATTATATGGCAATAGATAACTAACATACCCATATGTTTTTATGCCTAGTGTTCTTTATTGCATTGTGTGTACATCTACATTTCTGATTTCCCTTTTGCCTGGTGTCCTTTTTTTCTTTTTTGCAGTGGGGGGGGATGCTAGTGATCCACACCAGTGCCTTATTCTATCAAGCACATGCTCTACCACTGAGCTCATCCCCAGCTCTCCTGGAGTGGTTTTTTAACCTTTCTTCTAGGATTGGTTTGCTGGTGATTAATTTTTTTCAGCATTTTTTAAAAGATCTAAAGTCTTTACTTCCCTCTCCTTCTTTTTTCTTCTTTTTTGGCATTACTGGGGATTGAACCTAGGGCCTCACACATGCTAGGCAAACATTTCACCACTAAGCTACACCCCAGCCCTTTTAATTTTGAGACAGGAATCTACTACATGTCTGACTCTTCTCTGCTTTCTTTTAAACAGTTTCACTGAGTCTGATTTACATACCATAAAATCCAAGCACTACAAATGTATAAATGCAGGTAATTTGGTAAATCATAGAATTGTGCAACTCTCACCACAATCTAGTGTTAGAACATTTCCATCGCCCAGAGAGTTCCCTGATGCCCATTTAGTAGTTAATCTCCACTCCTACCTCAACCTAGACAACCACTTAATCTGTTTTCTGCTTCTTTAAATGTGCCTTTTCTAGATATTTTATATAAACAGAACCATACCTGTAGTTTTTGTTTTCTGGTTTCTTTCACTCAGTATGTTTTAGATTCATCATGATGTAGTATACATTAGCAGTTTATCTTTTTAAATTATACAATAATATTCCATTATATGGATTATACCACATTTTTTTATCCATTCACCAATTGGTGAACATTTAGATTGTTTCCCTTTTTTAATGTTATGAATAATTGTAAAAAATTTTAGAAACATGTCTTTGTGTGGACATGTGATGAGGAAGATTCATAAAAACTGAATTTCTGGGTTGTATTGTTAAGTTTATGCTCAGTTTTTCAGGAGATTGACAAACGGTTATCCAAAGCATTACACCATTTTATAGCCCCTCAAGCAATCCATGAGGGCTCCGATTTCTCCACATCCTCACCAACGCTGCGTATGATACTGTCTTAATTTTATTACATTTTTTATTGTCCTTCTGGAGAGTATATGGTGGCATTTCAATGAGGTTTTAATTTGCATGTTGTTTATCTCCTGTATTCTTTTAGAAATCTTCTAGAGCCAGGAGTGGTGGGCCACAATCTCAGCTACTTGGAGGCTGAGAAAAGAGGGTTGCAAGTTAGAAGTCAGCCTGGGCAATTTGATGAACCTTGCCTCAAAAATAAAATTTAAAAGGCTGAAGATATATGTAGCTCCATGGCAGAGTAGTGCATGCCTTAAACTCTGGGTTCAATTCCCAGTACTAGAAAAAAAATTCTTATTGTGTTAGCTCTTAAAAGTTTATAATCACTTTGAAATAATTTTTGCATATGGTCTAAGGTAAGGGTCTGAATTCATGTGTGAGTGTGTGTGTGTGTGTGTGTGTGTGTGTGTGTGTGTGTGTGTATTCAGTTTTCCAAGTACCATTTGTGGAAGAGACTGTCTTTTCCCTCAATCAGTTTTCCTTGCTCCTTTGTCAAAATCAAACAACTGTAAATATAACGTTTTATTTCTGGGACTATTATGTTCCATTGATTTATGTGCATATCTTCATGCTAATACCATACTCTTGATTACTGTGACTCTAAGTTTGACTTCCTTTATTTTATTTATTTCTTATTTTAGGTACTGGGGACTAAACCCAAGGGTTCTCTACCACTGACTGAACCACATCTCCAGCCCTTTTCATTTTTATTTGAGGCAGGGTCTTGCTAAGTTGCTGAGTCTGGTCTTGAATTTGCAATTTTCCTGCCACAGCCTCCTGAGTGGTTGAGAGGATCAAAATAAAATAAGAAAAAGGGCTGGGGGTGTTGCTCAGTGAGTGAGGCCCTAGGTTCAAATCCAGTCCTGAAAAAAATAAGAATAAATAAATTCAAGAGTTTCTTTACTCTCTCATGGCTTGCTGAATTATTTTTAATTTTTAAACTTCTTTGTCTTTCCACATTTTTATTGGTGCATTATAGTTGTACATAATAATGGGATTTGTTACATATTCATGCATGCACACAATATAACAACATAATTTAGCCATATCACTTCCTAGTACTTGCCCCCTCCCTCCCGTTTTCCCTTCCCCTGGTCCCTTTCCTCTGCTGATCTTTCTTTGATTTTCATGAGATCCCCACCCTCATGACTTCCTTTTCCTTTTTCCTCTCTAGCTTCCATATATGAAAGAAACATATGACCCTGACCTCCTGAGTTTGGCTTATTTGCTTGGTATAATGGTCACTAGTTCCATCCATTTTTCTGAAAATGGCATAATTTTATTTTTCTTTATGGCTGAATAAAATTCCACATTTTCTTTACCTACTCATCCATTGATGAATACCTAGGCTGGTTCCATAGTTTGTATTGTGAATCATGCTATTAGAAACATGGGTATGTGTGTGTCCCTGTAGTATGATGACTTTAATTCTGCAGGATAAATACCAGGAATGGTATAGCTGGGTCATATGGTAGTTCCATGTCTAGTCGTTTGAGGAAACTTCATACTGATTTCCATAGTGGTTGTACTAATTTACAGTCCCACCAACAATGAAATGTGTTCCTTTTTCTCCACATCTCTCGACATTTATTATTGTTTATATTCTTGATGATTGCCATTCTGACTAGTGTAGATGAAATCTCAGGGTAGTTTTGATTGCATTTCCCCAATTACTAAAGATGTTGGACATTTTTCATATATTTGTTGGCCATTTGCATTCTTTTCATGAATGTTTAATTCATTGCCAATTTATTAATTGAGTGATTAGGTCTTTTTTGTTGTTGTTGTTTTTGGTGTGAGGTGTTTTTGTTTTTGTTTTTGTTTTTGGCACTGGGGATTGAACCCAAGGGGTTTAACCACTGAGCCACAATCCCCAGCCCTTTTTTATATTTTATTTAGAGACAGTACTGCCGAGTTGCTAAGGACCTCACCAATCTGCTGAGGCTGGCTTTGAACTGGCAATCCTCCTACCTCGCTTCCCAAGTTGCTGGGATTACAGGTGTGTGCCATGGTGCCTGGCAAGTTGTCAAGGTTTTTGAGTTCTTATGTATTATAGATATTAACCTGTGTCGGAAGAACAGCTGGTCAAGATTTTCTTCCATTCTGTAACCTCCTTCTTCACATTCTTAATTGTTTCCTTTGCTGTGCAGAATTGTAAATTTGATGCTATCCTATGTATTACCTCTGACAGTATTTCCTGAGCTTTAAGGGTCTATTGAGAATTCATGCCTGTGCCTGTATGCTGGAGTGTTAACCCTACATATTCTTCTAGGAGTTGCCTGGTTTCTGGCCTAATTCTGAGGCCTTTGATCCATTTTGTGTTGATTTTTCTGCAGACTGAGAGCTAAGGGTCTGCTCTTATTCTTTTACATGTGGATAACCAGTTTACCCAGCATCATTTGTTTAAAAGACTCTCATTTCTCCAATGTATGTTTTTAGCACCTTTGTCAAGGATCAGATGACTGCAGATGTGTGGGTTTCTCTGTGTGTCTTCTGTTATATATCATTGGTCTGTGTGTCTGCTTTTATTCCAGTACTAGGCTTGCAAAATTTCACTTGAGAAGTCTGATGTTATTTTCTGTGTTCCTCTCTGTGTAAACATCTTTTTTTCTTTATCTCTGGTTTTACGTAAATTAATTATGATGTGCCTTTATTGTCTACATGCTCTTCTGCTTGGGGTATATGAAACTTCTTGGGTTTGTTTTCATCAAATTTGGAAATTTTAGGGTCATTGTTTATTTATATATTTCTTCTTTCCCCTCCCTATCCTGTCCATCAGGATTAGTTCACCAGTGCCCCGCTCTTCTTTTTTTTTTTTTTAAAGTTTTATTTTCGATAGTCTTCAAATTCCCCTTCTGTGGTATCTAATCTATTAGTCCCACTTAGTTTTTTGTTTGTTTGTTTTGTTTTTAATCTCAATATTGCCTTTTCATTTTTCTTTTAGGTTTGAGTTGCCTTTTTTATATTTATATTTCCATCTGTCTCCTGGATATGCTCATGTTTTCCTCCATCTTCCAAAGCATATGAATGTATTTGTAATGTATTATTTTATTCTTGTCTCCTAATTCCATCATCTGTGTGATATGGGTCTGTTTCTATTGGTTGTTTTTACTCCTCATCGTAGGTCATAATTTCCTGCTTCTTTTAATATCTGGTAACGTTAATTCAGTGCCAACAATATGAACTTGATGTTGTTGTGGTGTTGCACTTTTTCCCCCTTGTTTTGAGTTTTGCTCCAGGGTGCAGTTAACTTACTTGGAAACAGTTTGATGATTTTGAAGTTATTTCGGTGTTTCAGGAGCAGAATCTATTCTAGGGCTAATTTGGCTCTGTTGTGAGATAATATCCTTTTGAGTATCTGCTTCATGCTTAATATGAGTTTCTTCATTCCATGTTGCTGGTAATATAAACTATTTCCAAACTTATGTGAACTTCAAATCTGTTTCTTTCCTCAGCTTCTAGTAGCTTCCTCTTAGGCAAACAATCATCGTACTTAGGTGAAAATTTAAAGGGAGCCCTCTGTGGATCTCTGGAGTTCGTACTCTTCCCTGTGAACCTTAGCTTTCCTGGCCTCCCTGAATGACTAGTTGTCTCAACTCAGAGAATGTGCCAGCTCTGCCTAGGTTACTCCTCTATGCACTAAGTGTGAAAACACTCTCCAGGCAGTAAGCTAGTGTAATATTAGGAGTCTGATTTTTACCCCCTTTCAGGGTTCAGTGTTCTTCATAGCCTGTTGTCCAAGGTTGGAAACAGTTATTTCATATATTTTGACAGGTTTTATAATTAGGTTATGCAGAAAACTAAGTCCAGTACCTATTATTCCATCTTGACTCAAAGTAAAGTCCTTTATTCCAACAGCCTCCCAAAATCTCCCCAGGTGTTCTTATTGTTCAAATACTACCAAGACGGAGTGGTCCAGAATTGAGATAAAGAGTATACAAATACCCATAATCCCCCAGAGTAAGATTCATGCTTTAGGTATTTCACATTTCCTTCCTTTTTTTTTTTTTTTTTTTTTTTTTTGCAGTGCTGGAGATTGAACCCAGGGCCTTATGCTTGCAAGGCAAACACTCTACCCACTGTGCTATATCCCCAGTCCCTCTTTTCTCTTTTGATGCTGTGTGGCTTTTACATCAGTCCTCTGCTTACCTGACCTCTTTTTAAACTTTGACACTAGTGATCACTTCTTCATTCTTAAAACTTTGTATGTCGTTAGCTTCCAGGTGATACTTCTCTCCCGATTTTACTCCAGTTCTTCCAAATCTTAAGAGTCCTCTCTCAAAGTCTCCATAATGAATTCCTCTTCTTCCACGTATCCTTCAATATCAACTTCTTTCTTATTCCTCTTCTCATTCAATATCTCCACTCTCCCTCCGCCATCTCATCTAGTACCCATGACTTTAATTATCATCCATCTGCTCATGACTCACAGATTTGTATTTCCAAACCTCTCTTCCCAATGCTTCAGATCTGCATAGCCAGTTGCCTAAGGCACACCTCTACCTGGACATTTCACATCTGTCCCAATGGAACTCACTATCTTCCCTAAGAACATCAAAGCATCATGGTTCCATCTCAGTGAAAGGCTCTACTATTCACCTTTCTTCCCAAGCTGGAAACACAGAAGCCATGCTCAACAATTTCTTCCTGCTTCTTAACCCCACACATTTAATGGGGAACCCATTTTTACTAGTTTATCTCCTAAATTATTTTCTTCAAACCCATGCTCTAGTTTCTTCATATTCCTGTCATTCACACTTCTCTCACAGGATCTATTGCAACAAACCTCTTATTTGGTCTCTAGATAAATGCTGGATTCATTGTGGTCTTTGCAAAACATCAATTAGATCGTATCACTCCCGTGTCTAAGAGCTCCAGTGATTACAGGATAAAATCCGAAACGTTTGGCTTAGTAGGTGTGAGACCCTTCAGGGGTCCTCCTCCCAAACTCCCCTTTTAACCTTACTATCCTGCTCCTCCCACATGCATTGCTCCCTGATCACAGCATCCCTTCTGCTTTTGTATGCTCTTCTTTCAGACTGGAAAGTCCTTCCCCATTCTGTTGACCAAACGCCTTCTTACATTTCAATATCCAGTGTAAATGTCCACTTCTTTGGTGAATCCATTCCTGGAAAACCCTCAAGAAATGCCTCTCTCATTCCTCCCATGCTCTGGTAGTTCCCTCACCCAACCCTTGCTGCACTTGTCACAGTCGCCTGTAGTCATGCATTTGTATCTGTTTCTTCAAAAACAGTGGGCATCTTATTCCTCTGTGTATGTATCTCTCTAACCAGGGCCAGTACAATAGGCACCCAATAAGTGTATAATCCTTGTTTTTTTCTAACTCAAGGTCCATGCATAGTCTTTGGAGGGCACCTTGAGCTCCATGGTATTGCATGTGAAATTGTGTGTTTTGAGGGTATTTTCCTGGAAAGATACATTCTGGTCACCAGATTTTCAGGAGGGCCCTAGATTCACAAGCAATTAAGTATCTCGTCCTTAGGGAAACACAATGGTCAGGAAGTTGTTTTTTTTTTTTTTTTTTGGGTGCTGGGGATTGAACCCAGGGCCTTGTGCTTACAAGGCAAGCACTCTACCGACTGAGCTATCTCCACAGCCCCAGGAAGTTGGTTTTTGAAATCTGAAGCTCAGCCAGAGCCTAGACTTTACTTGGAAGTGGGATGACTTTATGCTGCTGCTGCTGCCTGTCAGTCCTGTGAGGAGATGAGGACTGTAGGAAGGGTCGTTTGGGCTCTCTACTGCAGGTGGGAACATTCGAAAGGTTGAATCCTCAAAACCCAGGACCTTTCTCTCCCCACCCCTCTACCGTCTCTTTGTCTCTTCCATGTTCATGAACACATATCAGAATGAATACAAGCTCAAACACACACACACACACACACACACACACACACACACACACACAAATACACAACCAGGCAGGATCATATACTTTCATCTGCAGATATACAGATAAACATGCACAAACTGGCCACATACAAATGTGCATCTGGATAATACACAACCTCACTCCCGCATCTCCATATGTACCCCCCAAACACACACACATCTATGCATGTGAACATGACCTGGCTTCCGCCTCTCCCTCCTGCAGAGAGTGAGCTCTGCCCCCCTGGCATTAGGCCCATGAGGACAGCCGACTGGAGCCATCTGTCAGGCTGAGGTTCCTGAGTACCGCCCATCCTGCCTGAGCTCAGACAGTCGGCATGCTGGGCATGCAGCCTCCCTATTCTCTCTGGTTGAATCATGCTGAGTGAGCTGGCCTGGCTAGAGTTTATCAAATCGGAACAGAATTTTGGCAAAACAGATGACTTCTGAGTTTGGCATTTGTGGGCTTGGGAAGTGGAGACCTGGGGTGGAGTGGGTAGAGTGGAAGAGGGAGGAAAATCGGTTTAGATATACTGAGAGATGCCAGAGAACTGAATTCAAGAAGCAGTGTGACAGAGGGACTTAGATGCCAGAAAAAATGTAAAAAAGAAACCTGATTCAAATTCCAGCTCGCCACTTAAAAGCCATGTGACTTTGAACATGGGAACTTATCTCTTTAAATCTCTGTTTCTTCTCTAGAAATGACCTAATAAATCACCTAACTCATAGAGTTGATTACAAAATTTTATGACATAGGAATTACCAACTAGCCCAGTGCACTGGCACATAGCAAGGACTTAAAAGGTGGTAGCTATCATAGTCAAAAAACACAAAGTCCAGCTAGCCCAGCTGCACTGCTCCTTTTAACCCACCAACCCATCCCCACTGCTTAACCATCTTGGTACCCTCACATGGTGTCTGTCTCCATCTAAAACCATATGCCCTTTCTCACCTCAAACTTCATTGGCCATTTGTTGGTTACTCCTCACATGAAGCTTTTGAATCTTGGAACACGACGGGCTGGGGAGATAGCTCAGTTGGTAGAGTGCTTGCCTTGCAAGCACAAGGCCCTGGGTTCGAACCCCAGCACCGCAAAAATAAATAAATAAAAAATAAATAAATAAAACCACTTCTTGGAACACTGACATCAACTTTCATCTCTGCACAACCCCTCAGATTGCCTCTGCCTTTGGCTGCTCAGCCTATGCAGCTCCCACTACCTCCATTAGCTGGTCTGAAATAATAATAATAATAAAAACTGGAATTTGTTAAGTTTTTATTATGTGCTAGAAACTTGCAAATCATATCTAATTCAGACTCTGCAACAACTTTATAAAATATATCTTTTTCATTTTTGTGGAACTGGGAATTGAGCCCAGGGTCACTCTACCACTACATTAAATCTCCAACTCTTTTTATTTTATTTTATTTTATTTTACTTTTTTTTTTTTGTGGTGCTGGGGATTGAACCCAAGGCCTTGTGCTTGCAAGGCAAACACTCTACCAACTGAGCTATATCCCCAGTCATTATTTAATTTTTTTAAAAATTTTGAGACAGGTTCTTGCTAATTTGCTGAGGCTGACCTTGAACTTATGATCCTCCTGCCTCAGCTTTCAAGACACTGGGATTACAGGTGTGTGCCAATGCACCCAGCATAAAGTATATACTACTAATATCCCCATTTTACAACTGAAGAAACTGCGATACCAAAGGATCAGGTAACTTGCCCAATAAAAGACACTAATTGTAAAGACACACATATAGCGCTAAGAGACACTGACAGGTGGGCACAGTAGCATACATCTGTAATCTCAGCTACTCAGGAGGCTGAGGCAGGAGGATCACAAGTTCAAAGTCAGCATCAGCAACTTAGAAAGACCCTGTCTCTAAATACAAATTTTTTAAAAGGACTGGGAATGTAGCTCAGTGATAGAGCACGTGCCTAGCAAGTAGGAAGCTCTGGGTTTGATTTCCTGCACCACAAAGAAAAAGGATACAAAGAGACACTGGCAATAAAATCACATTACAATGCTAAGGTGCACCTTAACTTCACAGATGTTTAAAATAATGAGGTGGGCAGTAAGAAAAGTACATTACAGAATTAATGAAATCCAATAATTGTGTTGGAACCAGGATTTGTAAGTCTGTACTGTCCTCGAAATCACATTTATTGATCATCTCTATGGAACAGACATTGTGCTGCATTCTTAATTGTGCTGCCTCATTCAGACCTCGTTAGCCATCCAGTGAGGTAAGTATTGTTCTCCACTTTGTTCTACTAATGAGGAAACCAAGGCTCAGAGAAGTTGTATAATTTGTTCAAGGTAACATCCTAACTCATGAATCAGATTCAAAACCAGGGCTGTCTGACTCCAGAGTCTCTGCTCTTAACCATTATGCAAGGCTCTCTGCCTTCTCTCCACCTAGATGATTGCTTCCACAGCTCCCCCCAAAGTTCTCCTCAGGGTGATCCTGAGGCTCTGCCACAGCTGCTGCCTGGTGATCTCTAGCTCTGGACTTCTTTTTTTTGGGGGGGTGCTGGGGCTCGAACCCAAGGCCTTGTACTTACAAGGCAAGCACTCTACCGACTGAGCTATCTCCCCAGCCCCTGCTCCGGACTTCTTTTTGCTATGGATGGGAGAGGGAGGGCACAGTCCTGGGCTGGAGGGCAGAACGCTGGACTTCTCAGCCTCTGGATGGGTGTCTCTCAGTAAGTATCATTTTTTTTCTCCCTGTGGTACTGGATATTGAACACAGGGGTGCTCTACAACTGAGCCCCATTCCAAGTCCTTTTATTTTTTATTTTGAGAGTGGGTCTCACTAAGTTGCTCAGGCTGACCTTGATCTTGTGATCCTACTGCCTCAGCCTCCCAAATTGTTGGAATTACAGGCTGTGTCACTAAATCAGCTTCAGCAGGTGTCTCTTGCATTGGACCTTGCTTACCCCAGTGGTAACTGGGGGGAAATAATCCTATTCTTGGTGCCTGCCCAAATCAGTATGTCTTTTTTTTTTTTTTAATATTGTTTTAGTTGTATGTGGATACAATATCTTTATTTATTTAATTTTATGTGGTGTTGAGGATTGAACCCAGTGCCTCACATGTGAGGCAAGCACTCTACCATTGAGCTACAACCCCAGTCCCCAGTATGTCTTGCTTTGAGATCATGTATAGGATAAATCTGCATAAAGGATTAAGGGTTAATTAGATTGTTCATGGATCTAGCACCCAACCCAAATCCCAGTTTTGAGTCCCTAAAGTTCCCTTTTTGTATACCTGAAAGTGTTCTTTGCTACCATACTCCTACAAATCCCAAATCCAAAAGAATTATAATTTAGGTGTTCCTGGATGACTGCCCTTGTCATCCTAGTCCTTGACTGTAAGCTCTTAAGACACACATAGCTCAGAACCTTGCTGTATAATTGATGTACAGGACAGCTCTGTGGAGGACATGTGTTGGTTTTTGCTTGCCTTACATTCTCTCCCCCTTTGGGTAAGACTATCTTGATTTTGCTCTGGGAAGCTACCTTCTCTCACTTATAGTCCATATTACTTGAATGAGATTGACCCCACCTCCCAAATCCAGAGGTAAGCCTCTTCAATCAGTCATTGTGATTGATTCAGGGAATGACAGGTCATTTAATTAAACATTGACAATGACTCCTGGGGCTTTTTCTGGAATCATTGGGGAGAAATTTTTTTAATGGTGATTTATGGTAAACATGGAGTTGTTAGATTTTCACATGGAAAAAGAATTCCTAAGGATGAAGCCACCTAAGAGCAAATTATAGAAAGACAACTAATTTGTTTTTCCTCCTCAGTGGAAGAAGGCAGTTACTGAGGATTGAACCCAGAGTCTCATTAAATTACTAAGATTGGTCTCAAACCTGTGATCCTCCTGTCTCAACTTTCTGAGTCACTGGGATTATAGGCTTGTGCCACAGCACAGGAGAGCTAATTTTGAGGATAACGATGTTGGAAGCTTGGAATCTTAAATTCAGCTATTACTGAAGCTAGAAGTAATCTGCCTGGGACAAACACATCTTACCCATACCTTTTTATTTCCTTTTAAGTTAGTTTGAATTGGGGATGTGTAAGACATCCTCAATTTGTTTATGAACTTCAAGAAGACAAAGATCTGCTCTTTTTAGTTTTACATCTCTGCAAGACCTTGTGCAGTACCTGGTAAGACAGAGTATCTTCAAGAAAGGGTGATGATTAATGGACATGAGTGCTTCATTCAATCCTACTTTTCTTGATTCCACAGTCCCACTGACCATGAGCTAAGCTAAGCACCAGGACCACAAGGAAGAATTAGATGTAGTCCTTGTCCTCAAGGAGTTCTGTGTTTAGTAAAAGAGGGAGGTGTGAAAACAAACACCTTACAAATAACCTGGGCTATAACGCAAATCTGAACAATTTTTTTAATGAGATCCCAGAGGACTAGAGGTTTAGGGAGATGAATGTGGGAAGGCTTCTCAGAGGAGGTGACATCTGAGTCAGGTTCTTAAAGAATAAATAGAAGTTGCTAGATGTGGACATGGGAAAAGTTATCCCAGGAAGAAGGCACTCCAGGCAGAGAGAATAAGCCTACATAGAATTATAAAATTAATAAAAGTATCACTCTCTCCTCTTCTGACTTCTCATGCTCCTTCCTCTTTTTTTGCCTTTGCCTTACATAGCAATAGAAACATCAAACTGGCACAGACTCTGAGCTCTGAAAGATTTGGTTCTGCCGCTTAACACCCATATGATCTGGGGCAAAAATCCCTTATATTTTACAAGTAAGGGCGACAGTTGTATTTGCCTCATAAGGTTGTTGGAAACAATACATGAATTAGAAATATAAAGAGAGTGCCTGGCACAAGGTAATTCTTATGAAATGTTAGTCGTTACTGTTTTTATTGTCATAGTTGAGAACTTCAGAGCACCAAGAAACAGAAAACCTAGGCAGAACTGATGTGGACAGTAAGGAGCTTGTTCATGGCAAATAATGGGGAGTCTTGAAGGGAAGCAGGCTCCAGGCATGGAATAATCAGGGCTCTGACTCCCTTTCTCTGCAGTTCTCCCCACTCTGCCCTCTTTGTGTTGGCTCTGTCTGCAGGCTGGCTTCCTGCATTGTCCAGAGATGGCTGTGTCACCATGTCCTGAGTAACTGTGACAACATGCTTCCTTGTTCACATCCATCACAAAAGAATAAAACCAACCAACCAACAACAACAAAACAACTCCTCCCCCAAACAAATCTAAATTCCTTCTTTCAATCTGTTTAGGCTAACTTAGGTTATCTGCATAGTCCTGCCTACTGACAGTGATGGGTTTTGGGGGGTGGAGAGACTCCGTTTGCTGACTGGCTTAAGGTTGACTTCCTGAACCTGTCACTAGTAAGTGAAGTTAGATTTCCATGATTGGCTCAGACAATTTGGGATTTAATTGGGAGCTCCCCTGGGGTTAAAGATAGAGTCCAGCTTTCTCTTGACCACATGGCTGCATCCTGGCCTGTGGGGAGGGGTTCTGTTAGACACAAGAAAGAAAGAACTGGATGTTAACTGGACAATCGCTAGCCTCCTCAAGAGGTGATAACTTTCATTTATCTCATGCTAGCTATTTTACCACATATTTGTTGTCACCGCATAATCATTTCACTGTTTTTCCAGTTCAAAAATTGGCTTATAACCTTTCATTGCATGAAAAGGTATAACTCTGTCAGGCCACTTTAAAGGTAAACACAGCAGCAATGTATTTGCCAGTGGCATCTGGTTGTGCATTTGTCTTCTTGCGCACTGCAAGGTCTGAGCCTACAATTCTCAACACATTGCGTGTTGTCAGTGTATTTCTGAAAGTTGACTTGCATGGTTTGTTTAGAGCCCTGCAGATCTAACAGTAAACACACCTTATATGAGTGGTACTGAGGAGGACACATCAGATAACCAAACCAATGAAAGCACCACAGAATCTTCAGAAACAGAAGATTAAATTTTGCTAAGTCTATACTTTGCAACACTGTAGTAAATTTTCTCAAGTGTAATATTTTGACTATAAATGCACAAATTAACAGCAACTAATGTGTTTTTTTTTTAATCAGAAAAATGTTCACTAACCTGTCATGAAAAATGACGTGCATGGATTCGGACTTCAATTTTAACATATGTTCGATGAGTAGTCCACGTATCCTATCTTGCACCAAAGACAGTTTAATAATAAATGATTTGAAAGTAATGATGGTACGTTTAAAAAAAAAGAAAATCTTCCCATAATGGTTGCATCCCCACTATTTTCCAAAACAATTTGGCATAAAATCTGTGAGAATTATGTGGTAAAATACAGTAAGTAGTTCACATGGATTTCCTAAGGCCTTGGCTCAAATGGCTCCTTACCAGCATGTTCTTTTCTTGACCATGCGACTGCTACAGGAAATAACACACACACACACACACACTCCCATCTCTCTTCCCCACCCCTCCTCTGCACTTCCTAGTGACCTTGCTCTGCATTCTTTTTTTTTTATCTAAAGCACTTATCATCATCTGCCATGTCATATACTTTTAGCTTTGCTTGTTTATTGTGTCTCCTGCCTATAGAATATAAATTCCATGAGGGTAGAGGTTTTGATTTGTTCGAGGCTATACTTCTAGGACCTAAAAGGTCTTGGCCTATAGTAGGCACACGATAACAATTTGTCTAATGAACATATGATTCTGACCAGAGCCAGATTTGAGGTTCTTCTCAGAGACTGTCACCTGCTCTGGGTCAAGGAGCTGCAAGCCTTCACAGCTCCTCCTCTCCTTCTCTCACTGGTCTCTATTGCTCTTCATCTGTCTTCCTGTCTTTAATATCCATCTGCTGAGTAGGATGGTATTTGCAATTTTGCTTTTTCATACATAGTATTGATTATAAATCTTTTCATGCTGATTACCTTTATTCTTTACATGCAAATATTAAATGTTTTGTGTTTCAAATAAAATTAGAAAGCTTTAATACTCCTTATGTATTGCAAAGATTTAAGACATGAATTTTTTTTTTTTTTGAGAACTACATTGGTGTTTTTACATTATGTCTGAAAAATGCATTTGGAGTGTTTCACTGTGGGTGCTTCTGAGTCTGCCATTCCAGAATTTGTATCTTCTTGAAAGTCTTCTTTGGTGTGAATATTTCTTAAAATTTTAAGAGAAAAATAAAAGCCCTCTTCTTCCTCCCATACCTTGCACCCTGAAACTGTTTGTCACTAGTGAAGGACATGGGAAAGGGCATTCTTTTATAGGACGATATTTTCTCTTCCTTTTCTTAATACTAGGGATTGAACTCCAGAGGTGCTTTACACTGAATTACATCCCAGGGTTTTTTTTGTTTGGTTTGTTTGTTTTTGTTTTTTAAATTTTGGGACAGGGTCTTGCTAAGTTGCTAAGACTGGCCTTGAATTTGTCATCTTCCTGCCTCAAGTCATGGGGATTATAGGTGTGCATCAATGCATGGCTTGGCTGATATTTTCTGACCCCAGCAATGGAAAAAAAAAAAGAATAAGGTGCTGGGGGTGTGACTTAGTGGTAGAACACATGCTTAGTTTGCTTGAGGCCCTGGGTTCAATCCCTCCACACACACACAAGATAAAAATAACAACAGATAAAATGTATTTACCCAGTTCCTTTCTGTGGAGTAATATATCCCCATTGGTACAAAATACCAAACCCTCAAATAATGGGGAAGGTTCAGTGTCTTCCTCAGAATCAGAGGAAGACAGAGAATCTTTAGAGGACAAAGATAAAGGAGCCAAGTGCAAAATCAACTTATCATCATCCACGGAAGCACTATGTTTTTGAAGTATAGCTTCAGTGGAGAAACCATGGAGGGACACGATGATAGGTAGGAGAATCAAAAGAAGGACCCGCATCCAGATTTATGGGTATAACACAAAACATAGAACAAAATCCTGAGAGACGCTTATAGTGCTGATAGGGGCCCTTACCCGAGAGCCGAATACCACGGGGATGGAGAGCCGAAGAAAGGGGCCGACCAGCGGCGCTGGCCCCACCTTGGGCGCCAAATATTGCTTACCACGGGGGCTCGTGTAATGGGGGGGTGAAGGGCGCAGTGTCAATAACCACCAGACCCCGGGAGCCAGGTAAGAGCAGGCGAGAGCTGCTGACTCATTTATTGCGGAAACAGCACACTCTTTTATTTGGTTCCTATCCAATCAGCGCATCATCACACCATTCGAAACCACCAATCATTTAGTCTCCTAGAACCACCAATCATTTGAGGCTTTTGTATTTTGCACCAATGGGGATATATTACTCCACATCTTACAATGAACCATGCCCATTTCTGTCTTCTCATTTTAAAATGAATATGGGCTTATATAGTGTGCCCATTCCAAGTACAAAGTGAAAGTCTATCTTCTTTATTCTTACTTCTCAATAATAACCACCATTAATACACTGGTGTGTGTGCTCCAGGTTTTTCTTTGCATATGTGACATGACAGTTTCCCCTCTGGTACAAGATGTTGCCCAGAAGCAGTGACCAAGGCAGGGTTGACACTTCCAACCTCTGGTGCCTCCAGGTGTGGCCATGCGTATAGTTTTTGCCAGTGGAATGAGAACAGAAATAGATACCATTTTTGTGCCAAAGTTTTCAGGAAGTGAGCATGACTTCTCCTTACCCTCTTTCTCTTTCTGCCTGCTGAAGCCCTGGGGGATGGCAGAAACACAGAATGAAAGGGCCCTGGGTCTTTGAATTGATGAGGGGAAAAGAGTCACCTGCCAAAAACCTTGAACCCAATGTGAGTAAGAAATAATCTTCATTTATGTTTGAGTCTTTAAACACTTGGGGAGTTGTTATAACAGCTAGCACTACCATAATTAATAAAGCATATACAAATACATGCTAATTTTATATTACATTATATTCACCCACTCAGATTATTTTTAAAAGAGGGGATCCACATGGTACCACTGTGTTATTTGGTTATCACAGACTGAGAGTTTATCTCAAAAATATGGCCATGAGGTTAAAAAGCCAGAACTAGAAGCTGGGTCTTATAGCCCCAAAGCGCAGGCCCTTTTCAATCCCCCCATTCCGGGTATTCAGTTGACCTTTATCTACCTCTTTAATGGTGTGAACATGTGAGAAGGTGTTATTTGTTCGGCATCCTCTATGACTCAGAGGAGCTGCATTCCCCTCTGAGGTGTGGGTAACCCCAGGTAGGCTTTGCCCACCCAGTAGTCTGTGGCTTCCTGCTTCCTTCAGTTCAAGGGTTTCTCAGACAAGGAGGAGCCTGAAAAATACTCATATTTCCCAGAAGACAGTTTGATTTGACAAGTGCAGGCTACCAAGGCTGGCTGAGGGTAGAAGGTGCTGGGTTGTAGTAAATAGCAATGGAGATGGAAGAGTCCAGGGCTCAATGTCTCCTCCAGCCTGACATCAGCTCCCACTAGGACCTCAGAGTTTACAACTAGTAAACTTATATCCCCAGAGGGACTCCCTCCTGCAGGACCCATATACCACCAGAAATGAGATTTAGAAAACCAGGTGGTCTCAACTCTCACAGGCTTCCAGGAAACCTAGACAGTTCTAAGAAGCCCCCATTTCCTGTTTTACACCCACAGCCTGGGCCCTTGGTGGAGAAAGGCAGGGAAGCCCTACCCTCTGCTCCCTCCACCCTAGGCCTCACCCTGGGGACCCCTCTATGTGTACAGCTAGCTACTCACAGAAGCAACACAGGCAGCAGGAGGGAGTGGAGAGGGAGAACCCTCTGCTAATCCAGACCCTGGGATCCTCCATTCTCCAGGACACCCTCTATGCCCATTTCTCCTAACCCATCACCCTTCCATCACCCTCTGAGCCACTGATGGGCCCAGGAGTGAGCCAAAGCAACTGATAACCCAAAAGGCATTTCACTGGGTTGTGAAATTTGATAAATCAATGTTTTCCAGTATGAGAGTCATATAGTATGGGTGGGACATAAAATGATTTAAGGTTTCCAACAAACACCAACATTAAATTATATTTAATTATGCCCTTTTTCATTCCTTTTCAATACTTCTGATTACATCAGAAAGAGTCATCAAAAAATAATATCTCCATTCAGTGCTAGTAGGTCATTATCACTCCTTAAATAACATTAAGAATCATCAGAAATAGAGAAGGTACAAACAAATAAAGATGGTGTCATAACAAACATTTTCTAATGTAATATAATAGTGTTGAGAGATGCCCTTCACAAAAGCAACACAATTTTATACATCTAGAAACAAATTCAATACAAGATGTTTCCCTGCTGGGCACAGAGATGCAAGCCTGTCATCCCAGCAGCTTGAGAGGCTGGGGCAGGAGGATCACAAGTTCAAAGCCAGCCTCAGCAATTTAACTTAGCAAGACCCTGGTCTCAAAATTAAAAAATAAAAAGGGCTAGGGATGTGGCTCAGTGGTTAAGAGTCTGTGGGTTCAATCCCTGGTACAAAAAAAAAAAAGAAGAAGAAGATGTATTCCTGTCTTTATCAAGAAAACCACGCCAGTGTGCCTGAAATTTCAGCTACTCAGGAGGCCGAGACAGGAGGATGGCAAGTTCCAAGTCAACTTCAGTAATTTAGGGAGATCCTGTCTCAAAATTTAAAAAAAGAAAAGAAAAGGGCTGGGGGGAGGGGCAGGCGGTGTGACTTGGTAGTAAAGTGCCCCTGCATTCAATCCTCTGTACCCCGTCCCACACAAATTGTAGCATTTTAATGAAGAACATAAAATAAAACCTAAACAAATGAAGAGTTAAAGCATGAATTGGAAGAAGATTTAATATTATAAGACTATCATTTGTCCCAAATTATTCTAAAAAGGTAATGCAGTCCCAGTCAATATTCTGACAGGATATGCAAGTGTGAACATTTTCAAGATGATGGTAAAAGTTATTTGGAAGAGCAAAGAGGGTTACTATTTTGTATAGGGTGTTTAGGAAAGTCCTGTCTGAGGAATGATGTGTCAGGAGTGAAGCATTCCAGCAGGTTGAGCCAAGACTGTGAGGCAGCAGCTTGCTTGGAATGTTGCAAGAATAGGAAGGGGGGGGGGTGTCAGTGTGGCTGGAGAGGACTGAATGAACGGCAGAAACGAAGTCATAGAGCTAAGTAGCCAAGGGCCTGATCGTGTAGGACCTTGCAGGCTGTGGTAGGAGCTTTGAAACTTAACTAGATAAGAAATTGCTGGAGTTTTGGTTTTGTTTTTAGTGAGGAGTGACTCAATCTGATTTAAACATTTAAAGATTTTGGAAAGGTTGAAAACATTAAGTAAACACTTTTGCAGGTGGTATGGAAATACAGTACGAGTCATGAAGGAGACACATGAATAACAAAAATTTTGAAAATTCCACATTAAGTAATAACTTGGGCCGCAGTTTTGACCTTTTTAATTCAGTTCCCTCCAAACAGAATGGGAAAAGAATCATAGTTCTCAAAGCCAACACTGACAAATGTGCAGCAGGGACAGCCAGCCCTGTCTTCTTCCTGCCACTCTGACTTGTGACTGATGTCCCAGGAAATCTCTCCCATGGCTGGACCTCCAGTTACAGCCTCCCAGAGAGTACATCCAAAAAGCAGCTTCTCTGACCAGCTCCTGAAAAGCAACACAACCCTCAAAACTAATGAAGTTTAAAGAAGGTCAGGGATGAAAGGGACCCCACAGAGAATAATAAAAACAATTATATTAAAACTAGCACGTCTCTAAGGAAAGTCATTATCTTCTCCCTCAAAAACAGTTCCTGCCTTATTATTCCCTAGACCAGTAAATGACAAAGCCATTATTCATTTAGTGAGTCAACAAAAATTCATTAAGTGTGCACTACCTGTCTGTGTTGAATTCACTGTGATGAACGAAACTGGGGAGAAAACAATGAACAATAATGGCGCTATTACAGGACAACACTTAACTGCTATGCAGGAAACAAAATAGGGTCATGTAATAGAACAACAGTCAGCACACTGAAGTGGTGGGCGGGTCAAGTCTGATCCACTGCCCCCTTTTTTTTTTTTTTTTTAAGTTTCAAAAATAAATTTCACTGGAAACAGCCATGCTTATTTACCGTGTGTTGTCTGTGCTTGCTTTCACAGTATAGTGGTGAGTTTGAATCATTGTGGCCCTTCAAAGCCTAAAATATTTACTGTTTGTCCATTTAGAGAATAAGTGTGCCTCCTGCTGTTTACTACTGAGTAAAAAGGGGGAAGCTCTGTCCCAGCAATGTCCAAAAGAACTTCTGAAATGATGGTAATGTTATAACTGGGCTCATACTGCAGAAACTACATGTGACTACTGAGCACTTAAAATGTGGTAGTTACTGAGAGTCTAAAATCGTACCTTATTTAATCTTAATTATTTTAAACACAAATTTGAATAACCACATATAACTAACAGCTACAGTGTGTGACAACATAGTTGTATACAATCACTTAACAGGGGGGTCTTCCCAGAATCCTTTGTTCCTCATCCTCCTAGATACCTCTTGAAGTTCCAATAAACCAATAAAATCCAAAGTTAAAATGTGTGTTCACCATAATTAAAATTGTGTACAAATTTGTACGAGATACACAGAAGTGTGTATTCATCAATATCCTGGAGGGACTGGTTTTGAAACCCCCTACAGATACCAAAATCTGGGGATGCTCAACTCCCATATGCAAAATAGCATAGTATTTGCATATAACTAACACACATCCTCCTGTATACTTTAAATCATTTTTAGATTACTTATAAGACCTAATACAATGTAAAAGCTATATAAATAGTTACTGAATTGTTTCAAGAATAATAACAAGACAAAAAGTCTATACGTGTTCAGTTCAGACAAAATTTTTAGGATGGATGTAGGAATGATTGGAACGTGAAAGCTACAGTTACCATTATTTTGCTGAATGAGGAAGCCTGGTGGGTGACTTTCTTTTTCTCTTTTAACATTGTCATTACTACCAAATCACATTTATTAAAATCTGAAATAAGGCTTGCTTGATTCTTTGGTTGGTAGGGAGAGAAAATCATTCAGTTTACCTCAAATAATATATGGGGAGAGAAAAAGAGAGGAGAAGGGAGACAAACTTCTCACTGAATCTAAGGAGAGGGCTCCTACTGGACTATAACTGGACCATGTGGTCTGGGAGATCATGCTGCATCTAAAGAGGCCCAAAGGACCTCACCACAGGGTTTCTGTGGGCCTTCACTGCCCTGGACTATTCATGTGACTCTGTTTCTCATTCCGTACATCTACATGTCTGCTCCATGTTCTCAATACTGGCCCCACTAATAGCTTCTGGCTCCTGGTAATCCCTGATACCTTATAAATTATTTTTGCTCACAGTTCATCATGGTTGTCCCACTTCCCTCCAAATCATTTTCTTTGAATATCTGCTCCTGCTACTAACATTTCATTCTCTCAGTGTTTCCCTTTTTTAATTCTCAAGTGAAAAAAAAATGGCCATCTCAGATCTTTTTGTGTCAATCCCTATTGTGGGTTGTTGCTGAGCTATGGATTCATTACACTTGGGCTTAGCTTTCCACTTCTACCTGTCCAGTCAGTTACGACCAAAGGGAGATAAGGTCACACGGTAAAAACAGGGCTACCTTGGCTGCCTCACGCTCCTAGAGATGATGAGCAAAGGACTGTGGTATAATCATTGAGTTAACTGACATGTTGAGTACCATCTTACAATGTCTTCACTAGCTGGGACCATCTCTAGGGTGCTCATATCTATATTTCTATGATTATCCTATTGGACTTTGCCCTTTAAGGGGGCCTGAATCTGTGACTTTGAATTGACTGTATAGCTAGAAGTTTCCACGTATTATGGTTGATTGGTTGGGGGAAACCCACTGTTCTTCCCTCAACCCCTTCAGACTCCCCCATCCTTTCCCCAATTTAGAGACACAAGCAAGAAAGGGAAGGACATCATTTCCCGCACATGGGTCTCAGAGCCACAAAAACAGTGCAGTCCCTTGAGAGGAAGCCTGTTGCAGAGGCTGCTGGAGTATTTCTGATTTTCAGCTTTATGCCTTAGTAATTCAGGGATGATGTGGTTGGAGCCTGAAGGGATACTTTTGCAGTTTCACCCCTGACAGCATTGGCTTGGGCTTTGACACTTGGGCCACCTCTGACTCAGAGCTGAGTTAAAGAATTAAGTCTGCTGCCTCCCAGTTCTGGCAGAGATGAGGATGGGTGTTGGCTGTGTGGGCCTTCGGAATCTCCGAGGCAGGCAGAATGGGTTTCACTAGGCCATGTGGCAGGACAGGAGAAACTAGAAATCTTCCATTCCCAGCATGCCTTCCCCAGATGCTCTGAATGCCGAAAATAAGCCCACAGACCCTTCACTACCTGGAGGCTTTGGTCTCAATTAAATGCAACTCCCGAGACTGCCCCAGACAGTCCACAAAGGTGATATCAGTCCTGTAAGCTTTGTGGAAGACCGAATTTCACTTTCTTTCCTCCTACTGTGGGATCCCAAGGGTGTGTGTGTGTGTGTGTGTGTGTGTGTGTTGGGGTAGATGTGGAAGGTGAGATTGAAAGAATAAGTGTGTTCAGAATTGGGGCTGAGATGCTACTGAAGGCAGAGATGCGCTTCTAATAAAGACCTCCGTCTTACCCTGGCCTGGCTATGCCACTCATTCTGCGTCCTTGATTGAGCCAGTCACTTAATTTTTCCTGCCCTCAGTTTTCTCATATGAAGTAAAGAGACTGGGCAAAGGTCTTTCCAGTTCTGCATCATGGACCTGAAATAAATTCCTTCTGGAGGAGAGTGAGTGAGAAGAAGCAGCTTCTCCTGGAATCTCCCTATTCAGGCTTTTCGTGTCAAAGCAGTAGCTGTCGCACACACCCAGAGAGCTGGAGAAGGACAGGAGGGCTCACAACCAAGATCAGACTACCCCAGCTCGCAGCCTTAGATTCCAGCCCTTGCCAATCTCATCTCCAATCCAATTAGATAACTGTGTCCCTTCTTTAAGACACTTGTGTGCTGTCTGCCAGAAAATTGTTTAATAATTGTCCAAATTGCAATCTGTGCAATGTGAAGGGCACACCATGGAGTGGAACAAAGCACACCCCGCAGAGTCCTTGACAGCCGCCTGCTGTGTCATTGTGTGTCTACATGGCAGGCCGTAGTAGGCTCAGGAGGCACCAGGCACCACAAAGACCATACCATTTACAAACTACTGGGCCCCATCTCAGTGTTTATGAGTCAATAGGTCTGGGTGGACCTTAAAGTTAAGCATTTCTAACAATTTCCCAGGTGAAGCTGATGCTTCTTGAATGGAGACCACATCTTGAAAATCACTACTGTAGAGTGTCAGAGGAGAAAAGGGACTTAGAGGTCATCTAGTCCACTCCCCAACCTAGAATCCTTTCTTAAGACAAGAAACCTGAGGGAAAGCGAGTTGTCTACATAACAGAGCTGTGACCTGATTTCTTATCCAGTCCTCCTTCTTAGAACTCCAACATCTTGCTATTTATTCCCAGGATAGTGATATTGATGGAAAATCCAGCATCTTCCCCAGCCTCTTTAGAGATCTTTGAGGAGAGTTAAGGTCGAGTCTGGGCTCCCTGGAAGCAGAGGAAGAACCTATGAGCCTCTAGCAAACTGGAAATTTCTTCCTCAGACTCAGGCTGGTGAAACATAGACTCATGAAGGGATCCTGAAGGCCTCAGCAAGCACAGCTGGTTCAGAAGCCAGTGTGTGGAGCTACAGTTTCCTGTCCAACTCTGCCAACTTTGCTGACTTTCTATTCCATCATCTTTGTGAAAGAAAAGAAGGAAAGGATTTCCTGACCGGTCACAGACCCTTGCTTAGCCCCCTTAAGTCTTTGTTTGAATAGTCAATATATATGTATATACATAGAGAGAGAGAGAGATAGATAGAGAGAGAGAGAGAGATATCACTTGGCCTAGACACTGAGATAGGTATCTCCAAGAGATAGCCTATTTAAAATAAAGAAAAAAATATATATGATGGATGTTAGGATAAAGGCTAAGATGCTATAACAAAGGGGCCCAAAATACAATGACTTAAAGAAAACATGAATTCAGCACTGGGGATGTAGCTCGACTCAGTGGTAGAGTGCTTGCGTAGCACATATGAGACCCTGGGATCAATTCCCAGTGCTTGGAAAAGAAAAAGAAAATGAATATCTTTTTCACAAAAGCACCCCAAGGTAAGCAGGCCAGAATGGCATAGTCCGTCTGATCCACACACATTAAGGGACCCAAGTCCCTGTAGGGTATCGTTCTGCCCCAAGGCCACTGACTTCATTTGTCTGGTCAAGGATGGGCTACAGACTCTACATGTTTCAGCTTTATGAAAGGAATGCAGTAGAAGTCCAGGGAAAATTATTTTTTAAGCAATTGAAGGAAAGTTTCATCCTTTACTTCCATTCACAGCCCCTTGGTGATAATGAGGCACAAGACCACATCTAGCGGACATTTGCCTGTTGCCCATTGACAACTTCTATTACTATGAAAGAAGGGAAGAAAGGATTTGGGGAGATAACTGGCAGTCCTGTCATGAGGACTTTTAGGATAATAAATATTACTCTGGAAATTTAAACTTAACCCAAATTAATAAGCCCAAACCAGTAAGTTCTATCTATTAATTAATAATTAATAATTTTTCTTCATGGATTAGACTGCTTTTCTAAATGTGTACAAGAATACGTCCCTCCCAACTGGGCACGGTGGCTCACACCTGTAATCACCTGTAATCCCAGAAACTCTGGAGGCTGAGGCAGGAGAATCATAAGGTCAGCCTCAACCTCAGGGTCTCACTTAGCAGGACCCTGTCTCAAAATAAAAATAAAAAAGAACTACAGACATAGCTCAGTAGTAGAGCATCCCTGAGTTAAATCCCAAATCCCATCCCCCCAAAAAAGAATAGGTCCCTCCACAAGACAGTAATATGTATCAAAACTACAAATACTCATATTCTTTGACCTTTCAAGTCCATGTTCAGGAATTTCAGATACCTTTGCCCATATTGGAAATGAAATACACACTGTTGGTAAAAGGAAAAGATTAAATAAAATATGATCTCACCATAGAACAAAATAATATCTAGCCGTTTTTTAAAATGATAAAACTATGGACCATGATGCAAAGATCTCTAAACTATATTGTTAAATGAATAAAAAAGGTATAGAGCAGTATGTAGAGTATCCTTCTATTTTCATAGAATAGAGTTAAAATAATATATGTACTATATAAATACATTAAAACATTTTTGATAAATAAAAACAATTTTGGTGAATAGAAATAAATTTGTTTGTATATTCATAGGATAATCCTGAAAGAATTCCAAAGAGGCTCAGTGACAAGAGTAGGGAGGTGAGGAAATTGGGTGCCTAGATATCTGGCATACATATTTTTATTTAGGACCACGTGATTATGTTGCCTGTTTTAGAGGGAGGAAGGAGGGCTGGAGGGGTAGTCAGTGGCAGACCACTTACTTAGTATGTGTGAGGCCGTGGATTCATCCTCAGGACCAAGTTTAAAATTTAGTAAATAAAAAGAAGGAAGGAAGAGAGAAAAAGAAAAGGAGGAAGGGAAGAAGGTGGCCTCCCCACCATGCAGCCACATTGCTGCCTCTGCTACGATGACCCCTGAGGTTGCTGCTCTAGGCATCTAGCTGTGTCCTCTGCCTGAAACTACTGCTGATACTCTATGAGTGTGACTGATGGAACAAGTGTGAGATGAAAACCTTCCCTTTGGTTTCCCCTACCCAGCAGAGACCAACCCATAATGTGTAAAGAGCAATGACTGATGACTCAAGAATAAAGAAAGGAAAGAATAATAACAGATGCTAACTTCCACTGACTGTACAAACTCAGATCCTCTCCCAAGAACCCCCACTGACCTATCTCCTGCTGTGTTCCAGGCCTGGCATAGTAGCAGGAGTCAATATTCATCACCACTAGGAGCTCTTCAGGAACGTTCCCACTTTAGAGTCCAAGCCAAATAGGCCCCAGGCCCTGGAGGGAGAAGGAAATGTTCCCTTATTCCAGTCATGAGGTGGCACCTCGGACCTTATTTATAGCCACAGGACTGAACTCTTTCCAGGATGATTAGCAATAGGTATATCCATTGCCTTTGAGAAGCATCTTCTGCATGCCCACAGGGTGTATTTTGGCCTATGGTCCTCAAAAAATAATCCAACACAAATGCTTTCATCATGTCTGATCAGTAAACATTTAGATAACAGAATCAAATTAAGATATGTGAACTGGAATATCAATTGCTGACCCAGGGGGAAATGTGCCAAACTAAGTCCAGTTTCTTTTGGTCTCTCATAGAGATCTCAATAATCTGGGATCTGGACTTTCCCAGCAGCAGTTTATTACATAAAGAAACAACCAGATATTAGACAAACTTTTAGAGAAAGGAGAAACATAGTGGTACCAAGAGCCTGGGATGAGATCATCATGGCTATTGAGCACTATATATAGCTCTGAGTTTCACGGCTGCAAGAAAGAGTGATTATGGATTGTGCAATTGTCCTTGTTTAGTGAGAGAATATTTGTCCGAAGATACAAACTTGTAATTCAAGAAGAAATTCATCATAGATTCTTAGATAAGGGATATGAGCAAAAGCACAAACACTGTCTTCACTCGTGGTATAGCAAAAACTCAAGGTAAAACCCAGCCATGCCTGAGGGGCCAATTCTGGAACTCAACAGGAAGGTGAATAAGAAAGGAGAAATGTTTTGGGGAAGATGTCAGCATCAGAAGGGAGGAGAGGGGCTGGGGTTGTGGCTCAGTGGTAGAGCACTTGCCTAGCATGCATGAGGCACTGGGTTCAATCTCTGTACCACATATAAATAAATGAATAAAATAAAGGTCTACCAACATCTAAAAAGATTTTTAAAAAAAGAAGTGAAGAGAGTGAGAACAACCCAGTGTCTCTTACAGAGATCATTGGCTGCCCCAGACCAACAGATTTGAATGTCACATGAAGAGTTACACCATGTGGGAACCTGCAGTGGACACTTTGTATGGCCTCTAGCTCATTCTGACAGAATCAGGATTTTGTAAAGCTGTACACTCCTCCCTCAAGCAGCCATGAACACTGGGGGAGGCAGATCACAGCTCCTGACTCCCACCTCCAACAGGAGGCCTGACTGAGGAAGTCTAGAGTCAATCTTGTCACCTTGCCCATGATTACTCCAGGCGTATGTATATAAACCAGTTCTGACCAATGGATGCTGAGAAGTTTGCAGGAGAATTCTGGAAAGTTTCTTCATTTCAAAGACAGAATCAGGAGAGATTCCCTCTGTTCCTTTTGTGAATTTTGTGTGATACCTGGAACTCTTATAGTCATCTTGCAGCTTGGGAATGAAGTCAACACCAAAGATAGCTTATAGAGAGTTGGAAGAACCTAGATTCCCTTTTCTTTCTTCCTCTCCTACTGCCGCACCCTCCTCTCTCTGTACTGGGGAGTGAACCCAGGAGCAGTCTACCACTGAGTTACTTTTATTTCCCTTTATTTTAATATTTGGAGATAGTATCTCTAAGTTGCCCAGCCCAGCCTGGAACTTGTGATACGATCCACCTGCTTCAACTTTCTGAGACAGTGGGATTACAGGCATGCACCACTGTACCTGTGAGAACCTGAATTTCTTTTTGGCAGGGATGGGGGCGGTGCTGGGGGACAGAACCCAGGGCCTCGTACATGCTAAGCAAGCATTCTACCACTGAACTACAACCCCAGCCCCCAGAACTGGAATTCTTGATGACATTGTTGAATTGCTAAATCAACAAACCTACCCTACCCCTAAACTTCTTCTTATGTATAACACATTTTCTTTAAAGCAAATTTCAGTTTTCAGTTGGGGATTCCATCACTCGCAGCTGAAAGCATACACTGTACAAATATAATTTTTTTGAATATGACTCTTTATTAGTGTTTTAGTCAGCTTTTTTGCCCCTGTGACTAAAAGACCCAACTAGCACAACTGTAGAGGAGGAAAAGTTTATTTGAGGGCTCAAGGTTTCAGAGGTCTTAGTTCATAGAAGGCTGGCTCCATTCCTCAGGTCTTGAGTTGAGGCTGCACATCATGGTGGGAGAGGGTTGGAAAGGGAAGAAACTCACATGATGATCAGAAAGCAGAAAGACGGGGGCTAGGGAGATAGCTCAGTCGGTAGAGTGCTTGCCTTGCATGCACAAGGCCCTGGGTTCGATCCCTACCACTGCAAAAAAAAAAAAAAAAAAAAAAAAGAAAGCAGAAAGAGAGTCACTGGCCAGATGTAAATATATACTCAAAGCCATGCCCCAATGCCCACCTTCTCCAGCCACATCCTACCAATTCAGTAAACTCAGTTAATCCCTATCAGGGATTGACTCACTGGTTGGGTTAAGACTCTTAGAACCCAATCATTTCTTCTGTGAATCTTGCATGTCTTACTGGTGAGCTTTTGGGGGATACCTCACATCCAAACCATAACAATTAGGTGCTGTGGGAAGTAGTTCTAAATGATCACACATTCCTAGTCCCATAGAATTTATCTTACTTACAGTGGAAGAGGGCTGGTCCTTAAACAACTGATTTCACAATTAATTATTTAATCATAATAGCATGAAGAGCTACAAAGGAGAAAGTGTATAAGAGAGGATCTGATCTTATCTGAGAGTGGCAGATTCTTTCTCTGTCTTTCTCTTAACTGGGCTTTTAGGATTTCAACTGTGCTTCTTATAAGAAGTCAATTTGTATTCAGTTCCAGATTTTACTTCTTGGCAAGGTCTTGTGACATCCATTTGATGACTAAAGATAGGCTTTCAATGTAAGACCCATAGGCACCAAAGCTGTCAAGCTTCTTTGAGAATCAGAGCCTAAATCGCAGTCCTTCTTGTATGGAAGGAGTCCAACCTGTGATTTGCCGAGGATGAGCAAATCCCACTTCACTAATTGGCAAAGCCAAAGAAATCCTGGGAAATGAGACAACCTGGGAAATGAAGAGCTGGGGACTGAGCTTGGGGACTGTTCACAGCAGTGCAGCCAAGTATTGAATACATTACAAACAAGTACTATATTAGTCATCAGTTAGTGGACTTCAAATAACAAGATGGTAAAATCAAGGTCTTCCCCCTACCACCTTTTCTGTACCAGGAATTGAAACAAGGGATGCTTAACCACTGAGTCATTCTCCAGTCCTTTTTCTTCTTTATTTTGAGACAGGGTCTAAGTTGTTTAAGGTCTCACAAAGCTACTGAGGCAGGACTTGAATTTGCGATCCTCCTGCCTCAGACTCAAAGTAGCTGGGATTACAGGTGTTTTAGTCAACTTTTTCACTGCTGTGACTAAAGGACCTGACCATTGTGAAGAATTGTGACCATTCTTCACAATTTTAGAAGAGAAAAAATTTATTCAGGGCGCACAGTTTCAGAGGTCTCAGTCCATAGATAGCAGGCTCCATTCCTCGGGGTTCGAGGTGAAGTAGGATATCATGGTCGAAGAGTTTTGTAGAAGGAGCAGCTTACATGATCAGGAAGCAGAGAGAGAGACTCCACTGTCTAGATACCAAATATATACCCCATGGCCACGCCCCCAATGAACCACTTGCTCCAGTCACACCCCACCTGCCTTCAGTTACCACTCAGTTAATCCCATCAGGGATTAATTCACTGATTAGGTCAAGGCTATAACCCAATCATTTCTCCTCCAAACCTTCTTTCATTGGCTCACTTGAGCTTTTGGGGACACCTTCCATCTAAACCATAACAACAGGCATGTGATACCACACCTGGCTTTCCTCTCCTTCTTTACTCAGAAATCAGCCTACACTAACAAGGAGACCAATAAAAACACAAACTCCATCTTCGATGGCACAGGGAGAAATCCAGAATAGAGGAAGCAGGTGAGGAAATTGTCTTAAGAAAATGGCAGAAGGTAAAGCTGTAGTGACAGATATGTCTAGTGCCCAATTCGTATCTCCTTAGCCCACCTCAGACTTCGGCCACAACTCAAATATACTTGTACTGACAGCATCTTTCTTCAAGCATGTAGCCCATACCTTTTCTTTTTTTGCCCTGGATCTTCTTCAATATTATGAAATCTCTGGCTCATGTGCAAGAGAAAATGCATTTAATGCCACTGAGATGAGTCTCAACCAAAGGGGATCATAGAAAGAGTAGATGAAATCTCCAGTGTACAGTGCTTTAGCAAGAAAAAAAATTTTTTTTGATGTTGGAATTTAACCCATGACCTCACACATGCTAAGTGTGCACTCTTCAACTGAGCTACAATCTCCTAGCACTCTCCCAATTATTATTTTTTGTTTTGACACTGGGGATTGAATCCAGAGATACTTTACCTCTAAGCTACATCCCCAGTCCTTTGATTTTTATTATTTTAATTTTTATTTTATTTATTTATTTTGGGACAGGGTCTCACTAAGTTATTGAGTCTGGTTTCAAACTTTCAATCCTCTTACCTCAGCCTCCCATGTTGCTGGAATTACAGGCATGTGCCACCACACCTGGTCTCCCCCGATTATTTTTGGGATGAGATCTCTAATATGTTGTTAAGTCTGGCCTCAAACTCCTGGATTGGAGCCATCCTCTGACCTTAGCCTCCCAAACAGCTGGGTGTGTGGTGCACACCACACACCTGGCTCTAGAAGACAATACTGAAGCATGCTTCACACTTTTGAGCCTCCACTGCCATGGTGACAGCCTTAATAATCACCCTTCTGTTGCCTTTTCCTTCTTCCGTTGACTTGCTTTTCTCCACTTCTTTATCCCTACTTCCCGAGATCTTCTCCCAAATAACAGTTTCACCTAAGTTCTCTCAGATTTTACTTTTAGGTGAAAACAAACTAGGCTGGACATACTGGCAGAAGGAGACACTGACAAGGAACAGGTTAACTTTCCTGGTAGAACACTAGACTCGTACAAACACAAGCTAGGAATTGGAAAGACCAGATAGATTCCTTGGAAGGATGCTGCAAGATCCTCCAGTGAACAGGTCCTCAGGCTAGGAATCTAAAGATCTATCTCGATGGCAGAACACTTGCCTTGCATGCCTGAGGCCATGGGCTTTTTGGGGGCGGACAGTACCAGAGATTGAACCCAGGCCCTTGCACATACTAGGCAAATGTTCTACCACTGAGTTAAATCCCAGCTCTTTTTATTTTTTATTTTGAGACAGGGTCTCATTAAGTTTCCCAGGCTGGCCTCAAGCTTATGATCCTCCTGAGGATATGGTTTAGGTCTCCAGCATCACCAAAAAAAAAAAAGTCAGCCCTCCCCCTAAGCAAGTGACAATGAAGCTCTCAAGTCAGTAAATCTGGCCTATGCATGTCTTACAATCAGCATTTTAGTGATTTACTTTTTTATTCTTTTAAAAGATTGCCACTTTAATAAAAAACTTCAACCTATTTTTGAAAAAGTCACAAAAACTGTATGAAGACCTTTTCCCCTCTTTTTTTAAAAACAGTTTTTATTTTTTTAAAAGTTAATGTATGCACTACAGGAAAAATAAAAACACAACCCATTTCCACAGACTAGTGTGTATTTCCAAAGCACAAGGGCATTCTCCTGTATGAGCACCACAATACAACCATCAAAATCAGGAAATTGATCTCCACACATTATTACAACCATCTCATTTTTCAACTTCATACAAGTTTCACCAATTATCCTGATGAGGTCTTTTTTAAGCAAAGGAGCCAGTTGAGCATCACATGTTGCTTTTAGTTGTGACATCTCTTTAGTCTCCTTCAGTCTTTCCTTGACATTCATAACTTTGACACATTTGAATATTATAGTTCTAATTATTTTATAGAAGGTCTCTCAATTTAGGTTTGTCAAATGTTTCCTCATAATTAGATTCAAGTTATGCATTTCAGAACTGATGTTATATTCTCGATACCTCCTATCAGGTGGGACATAATTTTAATTTGCACCATTACTAATTATGTCCACTTTGATCATTTGGTGGAGGTGGTATCTCTCAGGTTTCTCTACCAAAAACTTACTCTCTTCCTCCTTTGTAATGTATAAGTACTTTGTGGTAAGTTTTTGGAAACCATGCAAATAAACCTCTCTTCATCTAACTTCTAATTATTTATATCAATTTGTACTCATGTTTTCCTATTTTATTCAGTGGTATACTAGTTTGGATTTTCCATGGAAGCAGAACACACACACACACACACACACACACCACAGAAAGGAAACAATATAAAAGTCCACTAACTGATGAATGGATAGATAAAATGTGGCATATCCATACCAAAAAATATTATTTGATAATCAAAAAGAATGAAATACTGATACATGCTATGATATGAGTGAACCCTGAAACATTCCATTAAATGAAAGAGGCAGTAGAATACCTCTATTTTTATCGCTAACTTGTCTATGTATCTGTGCATCTATGTATCTATTGTACAGAGGCCAACATAGTAGATGAACAAGAAAATATCTGCAATGCAGAGTGTAAAGTACCTCAGTGATAAACCTTGAATGCTTCAGAACAAACCAGAAGCATAGAATCAGTGACAACTTCATAGAGTCAGTGATGTTTTAGATCAGTTTTGATGGATAAGTAAGAATTAGTTAAATGGTAAGGATGGGAAAAAAAAGCATTCCTCAAAAAGCAAACAGCATGAGGTGAATGCAAATATAAAACCTTATATCTAAGAAATATTTACCATGGGCTGGGGATTTAACTCAGTGGTAGAGTGCTAGCATGTGGAAGACCTTGGGTTCTATTCCTAGTACTAATCCTGCCAAAAAAAAAAAAAAAAAAAAAGAGGCAGCTTGATTGATTTAGCAAGTACATACTATGTGCAGGACACAGTGGTGAATTCTGGTATTCTGCAATGAAAAAGATCCAGGGGAAAATCTCTTGGGTCAGATGTCCACCCTGGACCAGTTAGCCAATGGTGGGGATGAGGAAAAGGGAGTTGCAGCAGAAACCTGGTTTCTGGTAGTAACTCTGGGGGTGAGGCGCACGGTTCCTAAAAAGAAACCTTATCATACCTCCATAGGCATCCCACTGGGACAGTGAAGGTAAGGGCTGCATGTCCCAAGTTCTGTTGGAATCTGTGTAGTGTTGACAGCTTTCTCTAGGTCTCCTTCAGGTTATCAGGTTATACAACTGCTTAAGTTGTGACTGTACTCTTTGCTCCTGATTGTAATTGTGCCACCAAGAGATGGACAGTAAGTGAATAGCCAGGACAAAAGGTATTTTGAGTCTGAAGGAAACAGGGATGATGAAGATGCAGCCCCTGAAAGCCTGGCTTGGGGACAACTGGGCTGGCCCCACAATAGGCAGGGAAGAGATAGGAGACAGATGCCTCCAGTGTAAGTGGCTCTCTGCTAACCAGCTCAGTTGTACCTCAGAATCATTTCCATGAAATTACCATACTGAGGCACTAATAAGGTGATCCTAGAGACAGCCAGTATTTTGCATAATTCCCAAGAACCAAGTAGAGACCAGGATGGATTCCCTCACATAGTCTAAGAACAATAAAGGCATTTGGATGAATGTATCATTATGGTAAGAGCAGAGGCCAAGGGACATCTGGTGGCTCCTGTTAAGGGATCAGCCCTAGGGACCCTCTGGAGTGGCCCAGGAGACAGAAAGAACTCCAACTCTTAGAGTTTTGCTCCAAAATTGACCTATATCTGGGGCAGTGTAACCATAACACCTTCCTATCTTTGGGCTCCATCCTTCTGCCTACAAACATGCTTGAGCACCATTCTACATTTATAAAATTCTCCCTCTCTGCCTCAGTCATGACATCATTTCTCTACCCTCTTCATCCTCAGACTTCTAGAAAGAGGTATTGCATGTGCTGCATTTATTGTGTCACTCAGTCATTAAAGTGGAAGCCCATCCCTTATCTTCCTTGGCATTCTGGTCCATTCTGTGTGGAAATCCTCTCCTGATGCTCTACGTCTCTGTGATTTCTCTGTATTCAATTTTTTTTAACAGAATTCTCATGAATATCTCATTTCCTAAATGATGCTCACTCAGGGATCTATCCTTGGCACCCCTCCCTTCTTGCTGTGGGTGATCTCATCCATTCCTTTGACTTTAACCAATCTCTCACATGCTGACAACTCCCAGCTCCCTATCTCTCTCCTGAGCTCCCATCCTTCATATTGTCCTATTTGGATATGCCTTGGTCCCCAAAATCAATATTGACCCAATTGAGCCAATCATCAGCTCCTTCAAATTTTCTCCTATGATGGTCTTCAATTTCATTAGTGCCCAAACTCTTTTACTCAGACACAAAATCAAGAAATCCAAGTAGACTTCTAGTCCATCAATCTCTGTGTTTAATGCCAGTGACAATTTAACACTCCAATTCACTTTATCTTTCCTAACTCCTACTCTCAATGCCCATTGTCAATACCAAGGTTCAGATCTCCTCATGTGTCATGTGGATTTTACAGCAGTGTGCTAACAGGTTTTCCTGCTTCTCATCTTTCTCTCCCTCTATCCCATCCCCTATTTGCTCTCTAGACAATCTACCAAAACCAGAAATTTATGACTCTTAGCCATGAGGGAAAACTCTGCAGATATGACAAAGACAGAAGAGCAGAAAGGTGGAGTTTTTTGAGTCCTGCCGATACCACTGAATTCACCAGCCCTGAGATGGCTTACTTCCAGATTTTCTGAAGCATGAGATAATAATTGTCCTGATTACAGATATTCCTTGGCTTACAATGGTGTATTCCAGCATTGCCATCATAAACTGAAAATATTCCAAGTAAATATTTTATACACCTAACCTACTGAAGATCACACTTAGCAATACAGTATACTATAGGATATTGGTGGTCTATCTGGTGATCAGGTCTAAGAACACTGACCCACTGCCAACTGCCCACCATCACAAAGGAATATCACACATATTACAGGCAAGGAAAAGATCAAAATTCAAAAGATCAAAATTCAAAATTCAAAGATTTTTACTATGTGTGAATTACTTTTGCACCATTGTAAAAATGAAAAATAGTAAATCAAACCATTATAAGTTGGGGATAGTCTACATTTAAGCTACTTTAGTCAGGTATCCTGTTACTTGCAACTGAAAGTACCTAACACATTCATAGTATGTTTCCCTTTTTATAAATAGAAAAAATATCAAAGATTTTGTAAAAATGAAGTCTTCTATGATCCTCTTAGGAAGAATCGGGTCGGAATTCTCATGTTCACATAACAGAAAGTACCTTCCTCTGTCATGGCATTTAGAACTGAAGTTTTGTTTTGTTTTGTTTGAGAAAAAGGAAAATGAAGGTTTATTGCTTTGCTAGCAAAAGAGAAACTCAGGGAACTCCTGACCCAAAGGCTGTGATTTAAGAACTGAAATTTTATTTGTTTTTAGACTTCTTTCAAATTACAGTCAAAAGTCAAAAGTTGGACAGAGTGGCACACTCCTATAATCCCAGGAACTCAGGGTGCTGAGGCAGGAGGAATGCAAGTTCAAGACCAGCCTCAGCAACTTAGCAAGACCCTGTGTCAAAATAAGAAATAAAAGGGCTGGGGGTATAGCTCAGTAGTAAAGCACCCCTGGATTTAATCCCCAGAATCTAAATACGTAAGTAACAGACAAAACAGTTTCTGCTGCAATGAATAACCAAGTGGATTCTCAAATCTGGTCTCCATCTTATGCAGGCACAAACTTCCCCACCCCTCTGGGCCACATCCAGCCTGTTTTAGTCCTGAGGCCAGTGCAAGAAAGATAATAATAGCTAGTCAGCTATGTTCTTTGGAGAGCTGGGTGTCACAGCTCCTCTCTGCTGAAACATCTAGTTGTGCTGGGTTGGTTGTCATGGAAACACAGCTATGCTCTGAGCATATGGCCTAGAGCCTCTCTCTGTCTCTTACATTCCCAGTGAGGGAGAGGAGCTGGTACTTGAGAACAACAGGACAATGTCTTATATTATCTGTTGTGCTTGTTGAGTGAAAGGGGAGAATAGATCACTGTGGAGAGAGCTGGATTGAAAGTACTGTGAGAAATGAGAATTTAAGAGAGCTCTGGTTCCTCTGTGTACAGTCCCTGATTAAGGCCTATGCACCTAAAATGTGTGCAAATGGACCTGGGGAGGCTGGAGAAGGTATGGAGGAGGGGGGGAACCAACACTTAATGTGTGCCAGATTCTCTTATCATGTGTAACAACTACATGTACAAAAATTAGCATCTTGTGAACCTAGTAAGTGTAGGATATTTTACATAATTACTTCATTTAATCTCTGCATTGATCCCATGAGGTGGATTCCATTATTCTCTCGGTTTTTCAGAAAAGAAAACAATAAATAATTGCCAAAAGTCATGCAGGCAGGAAATGGTAACCAGGGAGGGATCTCTATCCCTAAAACATCTGTATGCATCTATGCTATACTATCTACTCCAATGAGCTCTTTGAATATATTTTGTTCAAATAAATTGTATTGATATTAGACTTCTGTCTTAGTCATTCAAGTTGTTACAACAAAACAGCATAGCCTAGGTGCTTATAAACAACAGAAATATATTCCACTGTTTTTCTTTTTTTTTTTGCGGTGCTGGGAATTGAACCCAGGGTCTTGTGCTTATGAGGCAGGCACTCTACCAATTGAGCTATATCCCCAGCCCACAACAGAAATATATTGATCACAGTTCTGAAGGCTGGCACGTCCAAGAACAAGATGCCAGCATGGCTGGGTTCTGTGTAACTTAGCTTTTTCACTGCTGTGACCAAAAGACCTGGCAAGAACAATTAGTGGAGGAAAAGTTTATTTGGGGGCTTACTGTTTCAGAGGTCTTAGTTCACAGAGGGTCAACTCTATTGCTCCGTGCTGGAGCAATGGCGGAAGGGTACAGCAGAAGAAAGCAGTTCAGAACATGGCACCAGGAAGGAGAGAGAGAGAGAGAGAGAGAGAGAGAGAGAGAGAGAGAGAGAGACATTCCCCTCACCACAGACAAACTATATACTCCAAAAGCATGCCCCCAAGGACCCACCTCCTCTATTTACACCCTAC
This sequence comes from Sciurus carolinensis, assembly GCF_902686445.1. Classification (NCBI taxonomy): domain Eukaryota; kingdom Metazoa; phylum Chordata; class Mammalia; order Rodentia; family Sciuridae; genus Sciurus; species Sciurus carolinensis. The sequence goes on from NC_062223.1 coordinate 62,601,003, forward strand.
CTGCTTGCAGTTACCACCCAGTTAATCCCTTTCAGGGGAATAATGCACTGATCAGGTTAAGATGCTCATAACCAAATCAATTCACCTCTAAATGTTCTTGCATTGTCTATTACATGAGACTTCATAGCTAAACCATAACATATTCTAATAAGGGTCAGCTTCCTTCCTCAAACATCCATCTTCTCACTGTAGCCTCACAAGGCAGAAGGGGTAAGATCTCTTTGGGGTCTTTCTTTTATCAGGACATCAATTCCATTCATAAGGACTCTGCCCTCATTACATAATCACCCCTCAAGACCCTGTATCCCAGTACCACTACCTTAGAGGTAAGAATTTTAGGACACACAAACATTCAGACCATCGTAATTTCACACCAAGCTTATAAAATATACTGCAAAGTGCTTCTCTGAAATATCCTTATATATAGTAGATAAGTCTTTTGAGCTATTAATTGTAATATAGTATACTTGTCAAAGCAATTTGGTGAGGAAGGAAGTCATTTCAATTTTACAGATGAGGGGTCTTATGCTTGGAGTGATTGAGCACCTTGCCAAGGTCATATGGCTGGTGGTTAAGGGGGCACAGAAGCCAGTGGGTGCCATTGCAAAGCCTGGCCTCTACTTACTCCTACTGTGCTTTAGGGTCAGAGAGGCTGCCTTTGTCTTCCCTGTGACTTCAGTTGCCAAATGCCATTGCTTCCAAAGCCCAAACCTCTCTTTGACCAAAGAACCCTCAACTGCTTTCTCAATTTCAAAGGGGAACCCAGTCTTTGAAACTAAACCAAACTAAAACACAACCACTACAACTGCAAAATCCAGTATTTCAAAGTTGAACTAAAGATCTTCCTCACAAAAACTGCTCCTCTTCCAGTACCCTGATCTCATGAAATGCCCCCATCAGTTACCCTGTTTCTCATTCCAGTCACATGGGAGTTGTCTTTAACATGACTTTCTACCTTCCTTTTTTCACACCTAATCCATCATTGAGTGCTGATGGATCTACTCCATTGGTCAAGTCTCCCAACCACCCTAATCAACATCATTCCCGTCCCTTGTCTGGATTATTGCAAGAACCACCTAACAAGCCTCCATGTCTCCACTCTTGTGTCCTTTCAATCTTGTCTTCATTGCAGCAGACTCTTACTATCCCTCTTTTGCTTAGATGTTTCCTATTACTCTTTGAAGAACATGTCATGTTATGATCTGTTTCATGTTTGCATAGCATCTTCTACTTTTCTTTTGCAGGACCTATCACATTTATGCTTAGCCTTGAATTAATTATTCATAAGATTATCTGTTTGCTATGTCTGTAAATTAGAGTCTGGGCTTTGCATTTTTAGTCCCCACTCTGCCACTCACTGTCCATGCTGACTGGAGTAAGAAGAAAGATCATTACTTCTGTGCCAGCCTCTACTGTAAATCTGTTTATGTGTCTGTGTCCTCCACTGCACTCTGAGTTCCTTTGGGAAGAACTGGGCTAGAAACCAAGTCTGTCTAACCTCAGAACCTAAATTTCCTCATTCTTGTAGCAGGACAAGAATCAGGAAAATAATTGTGTAGATGAGGAAACAGAAGCCTGGAGTGGCAAATTGACTTGCCCAACATTATACAGCACCAGAACAAAAATTCTAGCTTCATTCAGTTGTCAACACAACAACTAGACTTTGTAGAGTTGCTGCACTCCCCATCCCAACCTGATGTTTGATGAAGGTCCTCTGGATGAGGGAGACACATTCCTGTCTGACCCAGAGGATACATCTGGGTTTCAGGTTATGTAACCCTGCAGTCTTTGACTGCCATAAATTTCTTCTTTCTTTTTGGTACCAGGGATTAAAACCAGGGGCGCTTAATCACTGAGCCACATCTCCAATCCTTTTTAATATTTTATTTAGAGACAGGGTCTTTCTGAGTTGCTTAGGACTTCATTAAATTGCTGAAGCTGGATTTGAACTTGTGATCCTCCTGCCTCAGCCTCCCAAGATGCTGGGGTTACAGGCATGACATAACTTTCCTTAAGGCCCATGTGGAGCTACCATTCATATAGAACCTTAAGTCATATTACATGCAGGCATTTCCTCCAGTGGGCAAATTACGGGAGGGAAAGCCTTTGGGATCCCAGTTAAAATGTCTGCCCTTCCTCTGATTAATTGACTCAATCTAAGGTGTGGGGCGGGGATCCTAAGTCACCTCCCCTGTAGGTTATTTTTCTTCAGGGCACAAATTGCCCACTAGAAGCTTCTGCCTGCCAACAGCTCTAAGCCTTGAAAATTCTTCCCCTCCTCTTGTCTCTCTTTATCCTGTGTAATTTGCCCAAGGCTTGTTCACCACTATTGGTTAAAATGAGGTCCATAAATATGGTCTGCCTCCAAATTTATTGTTCTGCACCAATCTCTTTAATCGTATCTGTTACCCTCCTGGAGTTCATGATCTAGGGAACAAGACTAAGAAAACATCCAAAGTGACTTGGGGGGACACCCAATTATATCAATTTACCCCCCCTAACAATTGGATTCAGCATGTTATGGGATTCTGTGGGCATTCACCCTGTCTGAGGGGTCAACAAGGATGAGGGTGGGTACCTAGGAAGGGAGTAGGTAAAAATGTAACCAAGGACTGTGGAAGTCACAGGACTCAGTTCCACTCATGATGTGTGATCTTGGGCAGGTCAGATCCCTTTTTTCAGCCTCCCTCTGGGCAAGTGTTAACTATGAAAGGAGTTGGCGCTGGGATTTCTGTCAATGTGGACGTTCCATGATGGGCTCTGTAAGGGGTTCATCAAACACAGAGAACACATTTTCCCAAAGCATGGTATGCATAGTTTAAATATATTAGGCACACATACACCTCCTATGGCATATAAAATGATCTCTGGTACTTAGGGGATGAATATTTTCTAACTTAGTGGTCATTTTTTAATTAGAGTACCTTAGGAGAATGTATAACAAATACTTTAAGGAGTGATATATATTTTTTCTTTGGAAATAATTTTTGTTAGACTTTTGTTTAAAAAATCATCATTAAAGTATATGTGGCATATAAATACAGCAAAACATATGAATAGCATGTAAATGACTGAAATATGTCAACAATACAGATTTAGAAAATATTCCATTTCCTCTGTGGGCTTTTAACCTGCTTAAATTTCTCCTCTGTACTAATCTTCTTTTCCAATAATGAGTACAACATACCTGACTGTGGCTCCTTCACACCTTGTCTGGTTTGAAACTCAGAACTAAATTTAAAACTCAATCTCAGATATCCCTCAAAAAACTAGAAATGAAACCATCATATTACCCAGCTACCCCACTCCTTGGTATTTATCCAAAAGAACTAATATCAACATACTATAGTGACATAGCCGCACCAATGTTTATAGCAGCATAATTCAAAATAACCCAATTATAGAACCAGCCCAGATGCCCATTGATAAATGAATGGATTAAGAGAATATGGTCTATATAGACAATGTAGTTTTACTCAGCCATAAAGAAGAATGAAATTATGACTTTTGCTGATAAATGAATGGAACTGGAGAATATCATGCTAAGTGAAATGAGTCAGACTTAGAGAGTCAAGGATCAAATATTTTCTCTCACATGTAGAACCCAGAGCAAAGTAAGGAGGAAGGTGCAGAGGATCAGATGTCACAAAGATATAAGAAAAATCAGTGGAGTAGAAGAAGGAGATCAAAAAGTGGGGAGGAGGAATGGGAAAAGGAAGAAAATGCAGAAGGAATTTAATGAAATCACATTATATATATGTATAAATATGCCATGGTGAATTCCACATTTATGTATATGTATAAAGCATCAATCAAAAATAAATAAATGGGACTGGAGATTTAGCTCAGTTGGTAGAGTGCTTGCTTCACATCCACAAGGCTCTTGGTTCAATCCCCAGCACAACAAATAAATGAATGAATGAATGAATGGATGAATGAATGAATAAGTAAAGGAAAACCAGTAGAGGAAGGAAAATAGGGGGAGGTAAGAGGGAGGGAAGTAGCGGGGTGGGAAAGAACTGGGGACTGAAATGGAGTAAATGAAATTCTATGCATGTATAATTTTGTCAAACGGAATCTAACTATTATGAATAACTATAATACACTAATAAAAATAAATAAATACAAATAAATCATTTTTTAAAAAACTCAATCTCAGAACCTGACATGGAGACATATGCATGGAATGTCAGCTACTCGGGAGGCTGAGGCAGGAGGATTCCAAGTTCAAGGACAGCCTGGGCAATTTAGTGAGACTCTGTATTAAAATAAAAATTTTAAAAGGCTGGGAATGTCGCTCAGTAGTAGAGCACTTGTCTAGCATACACAAGGCCCAAGTTCAAATCCCAGTACCAAAAAACAAAAACAAAAGACCTTGATCTCAAAAATTATATTGATCTTTCAATGTTGGCAGATTTGTGCTTTCCTTATTGGGTCTGATTTCCTTCCAACTCCTGAACTATCATTTCACTACAGATTTCCATTGAGAGCTGTGGAAAGTAGAAATTGGTGGGATACCAGTATATGCAAATAACATTCAAAAATTAAAGAAATATTAAGTCCTTAAAGTATGCATTTGGGACCGGGATTGTAACTCAGTAGTAAAGCACTTGACAGGTACATGTGAAGCACTAGATTCAATCCTCAGCACCACATAAAAATAAATAAATAAATAAAATAAAGATATTGTGTCCATCTACAACTTTTTTTTTTTTTTTCTAAAGAAGTATGCATCTGGCAGGTGGTAGTGGTGCACACCTATAATCCTAGCAACTCAGGAGGCTGAAGCAGGAGGATGACAAGTTCCAGGCCAGCTGGAACATCTTAGCCAGACTCTGTATCAAAATAAAAAATTAAAAAAGGGCTGAGAATAGAGCTCAGTGATCGAGTGATTGCCCTTGTGCACAAGGCCCTGGGTTCATAAAGTATAGATATGAGGAACGAGGTCTGACCCCAGCACAGTTCTTCGTAATTTATAAAGTATTTTTCACACATCCTTTCTTACCTCATTTTTTTGTTTTCATTAATAAGACTCATAGCTACCTATTGGGATACTTAGTATCATTATTCTTATCACAGACGGAGAAATTGAGGCTTATAGAAGCAAGAAGATCTGCTTATGGTCGAGTGGATTGAAAATCAAATCTGGGTCCTTTAACTCCCATATCCATATTCCTCAGCGTCACTCTGTGGTTTTTGTCTTTTAAAAATAAAACCAGCAACCCCTGGGTGGATGCGAAGGGGAGAACTGAAGCTTGCGAGGAATGCCCAGGGCTCCTAAGCAAGAAGCACATGATCTCCGCCTGCCCTGATTACGCTGGCCAGCAGGCCTCGTGGGCGGCCTTGCCTGCGATCCACTGGGTTCATGCTCCTCTGCAGCGGCACTCAGCAGGTCCGGGCCGCTGGGGTTGAGGCTCTTGCAGAGTCGCTTCCGCCCGGTTGGCTTGACTTTTCCCCAGCTTAGAGCTTCCTACCTCCGTGAGCGCAGCCTGTTAGTACCCGGTCAGCTGCACTTGGAGGCACCAGGAGGCACCCGCTCTCATCCCCAGCACGTTCCGGATTCAGTGCCATTTCAGGGTCACATCCAAGTGTGTAGCCCAGGGTTGGGCCGGGGGCAAGGATTGGGCGAGAGCCTGCGCAGGGAAAGGGCCAGTAGGGCAGCCAGCCTATCCTTCTTCAGCTCCATTCAACTCCTCTTCTGTCCTTGAGTCCTCTCTCCTTAGGATTACCTCCGCGCTTGGCTCAGAGCACAAGTTTTTGACTTAGTTCTCCCGGCATCCCAAAGTTCAGGGACTGTTTTGGGTACCACTTTTGTCATTCAGTGGACTTGTATAGTGTGTTTTTCCTTAAAAAAAATAAAAGTAGAGGGAAAATGCTTTCTCTCCCCCAACACCAAATGACATAAACAAGATATTCAAGGTATAACAAAACTAACACAGCAGAAAAGTATAAAGGAAAAAGGCAAAAACCACTAAGCATCACTCTCCCCACCCAAGAACAACCGTTATTACATAGTGTTTGTTCTAGTTTTTGTTTGTTCCTGGTACTGGGGGATTGAACCCAGGGTGTCAGACATTCTAGACAAGCACTGTACCACTGAGCTGCATCCTCCTGCCTCAGCTTCCAGAGTAGCTGAGATTATGGGGTGGTACCATCACACGTGGTCCTTCCAAGTCTCCTTTCTGCCTTTGATAGCTTACATTCTTCTCTGTACCTAAATACAGGCATCACATTGCTGTTACTATTTTGTACGGTTGTGTGGGGGGACGATTGTTTTGCTTTTGCTTAGCAGTAAATCATGAACATTTTCTGTGCCAACCAATATTCTTCCACAATATGACCTTTAATGGTTGTACAGCATCCCATTATGTGGAGATTTCATAATTTATTTAGCCAATACTTTGTTGTTTGGCATTTAAGTGGTTTTCACTTTTTTGTGCTGCGATGTTGTGTGGAGTATTCAGGAACATATATTCTCATACATTCTCTCTTATTGTTTTCTTAAAATAAATTCTCAGGAGATGGGTGCTGAAGCGCCATGGTAGAATGTGTACTTAGCATGCATGATGCCCTGGATTCAATCCAGCACCAAAAATAAAAATAAATAAATAAATTAATTATTGAAGAAGTATTGCAGGGTCAAACAGTATATGCACATTTAAGACTTTACCCCAGCAGTTTCACTGTGGCTTTAAAACATCATAGTTATTAAATATAATACAAATGCTCAGTGGTAGAGCATTTGTATGGCATACAAGAGATCTTGGGTCCTGCCGATCAAATCAATCCCCAGTCCTGCCAAGCAAAATGAAGACATCAGAACAACAATAATGAATTCTTTGAAAGGATTATCATCCACAAACTCCCTTCTCTAATGAATTAATTGTTTTTATTTGTTTACATTCTTGTCTGTATGCAAATTGATTTTTTTTTTTTTTTTTTTGGTACTGGGGATTGAATCCAGGGGTGCTCTACTACTGAACTACATCCCCAATGCTTTATTTATTTATTTATTTATATTTTGAGACAAGGTCTCATTAATTGCCCAGGCTGGCGTCAAACAAGCAATTCTCCCACCTCAGTCTCCTGAGTTGCTGGAATCACAGGCATGTACCACCATGCCTAGCTGCAAAGAAAATCTTTACATAGCTATGTTCACTGCTATATTAGGCTATTATAGTTCCTTGGAATGCATACATACTTGACTACAGGGTCTACTTTGAGATCATTTGTACTGAAATTCAGTACAAATCGTGGAGTCCAGGTGGGTCTATAGGACTAGACCTAGAAAGTTATTCTGGGTGTAAGGCTGCTTTCCAGACCTTATTAGCAGAACTCATGCACTTCATTCTAACACTCTGAGATTTACGTATGTCGACTACTGTTTGTGCTTTCACTTCTTTTTGTGTCTACCTCTTTCTGTCCAATCACCTGGATGACTTCCTCAAGTCTACTCTCGACCTAATATTTTCTGGTTCCTTATAATGTATGTCACAGCTGCTTATAACATTTGCTTGATCACGTGATCTATGTATTGTTTCAAATAAACTCCTCATGTAATTTTTCTCATTCTCTAGGTATTCCCTAATTCTTATTTGAAAGGATAATAGACCTATTTATCCAATTTACACCTGTTTGAATAGAGTTTTGCAGCAATGCACTTCAAAGGATCTTGGCTAATTTAGACCTGTTGCCAAACCCTGAGCCAATCAGCTTCTTAGGTGGTGGAGGTGGGGGTGGTATAGAGCCACATGGTATGGAACATGGTTGTCTAGGGCTCAGCATATGATGTGGATGAGTCGGTTCCTTAAAAAGTGATAGCGGCTTTTACAGGTGACTGTGTTTTTATGTATATTGAATAACCTAGGTACAATTATGTATATTTGTTTTAATTACTGTTATGTCATTTGCATGTAAAGACTTCAGAGGCATGAACCTGTAGTCCTGGCTACTTATAAGGCTGAAGCACGAGGATTGCTTGAGGCCAGGAATTTGGGGCCAGCCTGGGCGACATAGTGGGATCCTATATCAAGAAAGAAAGGAAGAGGGAAAGAAAGGAAGAGAAAGAAAGAAAGGAAGAAAAAGGAAGGAAGGGGAAGGGAAGAGAAGAGAAGAGAAGAGAAGAGAAGAGAAGAGAAGAAAGAGCTGTGTGTGGTAGAACACACCTGTAATCCTAGTGAAATTAGTTTGGGGTAGGACGATCAAAAATTCAAGATCAGCCTTGGCAAGTTAGTGAGATCCTATCTCAAAAGAAAGAGGACTGGAAATGTAGTTCGGTGGTAGATTAACATTTAGATGCAGCTTTTTTCACTTTTTAACCAGTTTGGAAAATTCAGTTATATTGGAAAATATAATTTATCAATATGTATTTTTTATTTCTTCTTTTGTATTTTTCTCTTTGCAATGGCTTTAAAAATAAGGGGCACTGGGCACAGTGGCACATGACTGTAATCCTAGTAACTTGGGAGACTGAGACAGGAGAATCAAAAGTTTGAGGCCAGTCCCAGCAACTTAGGGAGATGCTGTCTCAAAAAGTGAGGGGCTGAGGTTGTAGCTCAGTGGTAGAGCACCCCTGGTTTCAATCCTCTGTACTGGAAAAAATGGATAGGGTGTATTTTTCTCATCTAACAAGATTTTCAAAAGTGGGTAGTTGCTGGTTTTGGTTCTCTTGCTCTTTTTCTCATATTTATGTTCTCAGAATGGCTGGTAAAGTTCCAGTCGTGAATGACAGCAAATTTCAAGGTAGAAAAGAAGAGAGAATGCCAGTCAAGTCTGCTTTATTTGTTTGTGTTTGCTTTTGCAGTTCTGGAGAGTGAATCCAGAGCTTTGCACATATTAGGCATGCCTTTTGTTTTTATGGTCCCTGAACCATCCCAGTAGACATAGACTTATATCTCTTTTAACTAGATGATTTTTTTTTTTTTTTTAAAACCAGGTCACCCTATCTGTAAGGGAGACTAGAAAAACAAGTATCGTTCCAACCTCTTTATTTCGAGGTAAGCAAGGAAGAAAAGAACTGGTAATGTGTATTAAACCAGGCTTCCTGGCTGGGGTAGTAATTCAGTGGTAGAGAACATGTTTAGCATGAGCAAGGCCCTGGGTATAATCCCCAGCACCAAAGCAAAACACAAAAAACAAAACCAAACTGTCTCCCCAGTGTTGTCACAAAGGCTTCTCAAATGTGTGGAAACTGCAGAAATCTTCCTTTGAACAATACCTTGCCTGGAAAAGCCCTTGAAAGTGGGATTTCTTTGGTTAAATTCGGGATGGGGGCTTAGTTAGAGCTTTATGTGTTTGGCATTTCTAATTATCACCCCATAGAAGATACTTCCTGCATTTCAGCTGTCCAGCATCCATATCATCTTGCAATTGGGAAGTCGTTCCCAATTCTCATTAGGAAGCAAAGACCCAGATTCTTCAGCCCCACCTCCTGTTTCCTTGCAAAACCTGAGCATGTGATTTAGGTTACATCAACCAGGCATTCTTTCCTATGTCTTTGAATCACCAGCATGTGACAGGGTGGAGGTGATTGGAGGTCACTTTCCTCTCAGCAGCAGCAGTGTTACATGCACCTGACTCTTTTTGCTCTGTGACCTGTGGTGTGGTTCCAGATGCCTAGCCCTCTGGAATCCTCTTGTTTGTGCCTGTTTTCAAAACCTGGTTCTGTAGCTTCGCACTGAGCCTTCAAGGCTTCTGAGTTTTCCCAGTGCATTGCTCTGTTGCTTAAGGCATCAGTGTTAGTTTATCTTGCTTATAGCTCCAAATCCTTGTTATTATGCACCCTCCCCAGCAATTCCACAGACAACTCTGCTGCATTTCTGGGATTGCAAAGAGCATATTTTAAAATCTGCTGCCTTAGGATAAATCCCTTGGAATGGAATTAAGGGACGAAGGTACAAATAGTTTAAAGTTTCTTGATAATTATTGCCAAATAGCATTCCAAAAGTGTTTTGTAAATTTACATAACCACAACCATTGGGTATTATTGTTGTTTT